>NC_030431.2:10798082-10928082 GCF_001660625.3 Ictalurus punctatus | reverse complement strand
GGCCTGCTCCAAGCACTTTGTATGCTTTCAGGAAAAAAAGCATTAAACAGTACCTTTCCTTTTCACTGGGGTTGTGCCCTCAAGGATACATCTTATATTAGTATATTAGTGTGTCTCTTTAATGGATCTTTTTATTTCTAGAAAGGTGGAATTACTGACTATTTCTTCTTTATCAATCACAGCGATACTAACCAATAGTGGGTGCCTTTGAGCTCAAGTGTGCGAAACAGGGCATATATATAATTTTCCTACATGTGTGTTATACTGCCCTGTGATGTAGCAAAAGCAGCAGTTAAAAAAACAAGTGCTTGGCTCCACGTGTCTCAGAGGAGGCAACTCCGGTTGGTAGATTTTGTATGAGGAGAGCTGGCTGGTGGATGAGAATTGACATGAAATATTCTAACATTCAAAAATTAGATTTAAGATTACAACACAAAGCTGCTGCCAATTTCCATTTGAAGTAATGACAATATAACTACAAATATGTGCCTGTGCAAATAACTGCACATTAGGCAACTTAATAATTTGTTCATATTAATCTCGCTATAGCAGCCATGTTAACTTTTATTTTAATTATTATTATTATCTTGCAGGCCTCTCTTTGTGACCTTTGTGTCTTTGCACTAGCTCGCTTTGTTTCATCATTAATCCAAACGCTTGAGAACACAAAAGGGCTCAGTATATATAGCAGCCAGATTAATTTACATGCAAAGTGGGCCACTTTAATGAAGGATGCCAGAAAGCTTGATGCCTACATGACAGGAACACTAAGATGTGTCCTGGAAAAGTTTGGAAAGGCTGTGGCATCTGAGGTCTGATAAGAGAGTCAGACAAACATTTAATTAAATTTTAAGACCTGGTTAAAATATGGAGCCCTGCTATATGAACACTAAACTGCAGACATGACATTGCTATTATAATAGTGTCTTATACCATAGAGCTGTTTATTGCTTGATTTTGATTGGTCAAAATGTGTTGATTAATTTTCCAGAACAGTACTGCTTTGACAGTAGTTCCATATGCAATGCGTATATTTATGCACCCTTTCTAATATGTTATTGCTTCACTAGTAACAACTTACATAAGGACATGTATGGCAGATACTCCACATAAACAGATCAATGTAAGTTATAAGAGGAATAAAACACTTTGGGACATGTGATTGTAGGTATGCTTCACATTGGGCCGCATAAAATATTACCATATATTTCCCTTTAGAGGTTTTGTTTTAGTCTTGGTACTGATATCGAAGAATACACAGCCGAACATAAGGTATTTAATGCGATCAATCATGAGGTATTTCTATCTGATCCAGAACACACAGCTAAGGCACTCAAAATTGGTTTGACATGAAAATAAAAATGAGTTCAAATTCCCAACTTTGGTTACACCTACAGTATCTCTCAAAAGTCAGTATACCCCTCACATTTTTGTAAATATTTGATTATATCTTTTCATGTGACAACACTGAAGAAATGACACTTTGCTACAATGTAAAGTAGTGAGTGTACAGCTTGTATAACAGTGTAAATTTGCTGTCCCCTCAAAATAACTCAACACACAGACATTAATGTCTATACCGCTGACAACAAAAGTGAGTACACCCCTAAGTGGAAATGTCCAAATTGGGTCCAGTTAGCCTTTTCCCTCCCCGGTGTCATGTGACTTGCTAGTGTTACAAGGTCTCAGGTGTGAATGGGGAGCAGGTGTGTTAAATTTGGTCTCATTGCTCTCACACTCCCTCATACTGGTCACTGGAAGTTCAACATGGCACCTCATGGCAAAGAACTCTCTGAGGATCTGAAAAAAGAATTGTTGCTCTACATAAAGATGGCCTAGGCTATAAGAAGATTGCCAAGACCCTGACACTGAGCTGCAACACGGTGGCCAAGACCATACAGCAGTTTAACAGGACAGGTTCCACTCAGAACAGACCTCGCCATGGTCGACCAAAGAAATTGAGTGCACGTGCTCAGCGTCATATCCAAAGGTTGTCTTTGGAAAATAGACATATGAATGCTGCCAGCATTGCTGCAGAGGTTGAAGGGGTAGGGGTGGGGTGGGGGGGGGTCAGCCTGTCAGTGCTCAGACCATACGCTGCACACTGCATCAAATTGGTCTGCATGGCTGTCGTCCCAGAAGGAAGACTCTTCTAAAGATGATATACAAGAAAGCGTGCAAACAGTTTGCTGAAGATAAGCAGACTAAGGACATGGATTACTGGACCCATGTCCTCTGGTCTGATGAGACCAAGATAAACTTATTTGCTTCAGATGGTGTCAAGCGTGTGGGGCAGCAACTAGGTGAGGAGTACAAAGACAAGTGTGTCTTGCCTACAGTCAAGCATGGTGGTGGGAGTGTCATGGTCTGGGGCTGCATGAGTGCTGCCGGCACTGGGAGCTACAGTTCATTGAGGGAACCATGAATGCCAACATGTACTGTGACATACTGCATGATCCCCTCCCTTCGGAGACTGGGCCGCAGAGCAGTATTCCTGCATCATAACGACCCCAAACACACCTCCAAGATGACCACTGCCTTGCTAAAGAAGCTGAGGGTGAAAGTGATGGACTAAACCCTATTCAGCATCTGTGGGTCATCCTCAAACGGAAGGTGGAGGAGCACAAGGTCTCTATCATCCACCAGCTCCATGATGCCATCATGTAGGAGTGGAAGAGGACTCCATTGGCAACCTGTGAAGCTCTGGTGAACTCCATGCCCAAGAGGGTTAAGGCAGTGCTGGAAAATAATGGTGGTCACACAAAATATTCATACTTTGGGCCCAATTTGGACATTTTAACTTAGGGGTGTACTCACTATTGTTGCCAGCGGTTTAGACATTGATGGCTGTGTGTTGAGTTATTTTGAGGGGACAGCAAATTTACACTGTTATACAAGATGTATACTCACTACTTTACATTGCAGCAAAGTGTCATTTCTTCAGTGTTGTCACATGAAAAGTTATAATCAAATATTTACAAAAATGTGAGGGGTGTACTCAATTTTGTGAGATACTGTATTTGATCATTATCACTGCAGACAAAAAAGGTTT
This sequence comes from Ictalurus punctatus, assembly GCF_001660625.3. Lineage (NCBI taxonomy): Eukaryota > Metazoa > Chordata > Actinopteri > Siluriformes > Ictaluridae > Ictalurus > Ictalurus punctatus. The sequence goes on along the minus strand of NC_030431.2, from coordinate 10,925,030 downwards.
GTATAAAAGCACAATAGTGTTCTGACAAGGGTGTGGGATTTGAAAGGACTGTGTAGCTTGGCTCAGAGAATGACTGGCACCTAATTTTACTGATTACTGAAAGTAAAGTCAGTAAGAACTGGTGCACACGCTCCAAGTCTCATAGCTTGGAGCATTTCTGTGTCTTTCTCTTGTGTGTCTGTATGCCAAGCATTATTTTTTTTCATTTACTAGTTATTGTTCATTAGTTTCTTGTTTCTGTTGTACATAATAGTTAACATTTGTGAAGAAGTAGGCACACTGAGCTCATACACACGGAAAAGGTAGCTGCTGAGTATCGCCCCCAATTTCCTTTGAGGTGAAAAATGACTTTGTGGGTTCCTTAACTGGTCTAAAAAGCTATATATAGATCTATGCTTGGATCATCCATGAGTAGAATGACAAAGTGGACTGCTGTTTGCTGGTGATTAAGAGCAATGTGCTGGGAATCACACCAAGACACACCAAGGCTGTTGATAAAAAATTTTATACAGTGCAATCTTTCATGCATTCACACACACACAAGCTGTAGGCCTCTACACTTCTAGAACATATACAGTTTTACACACCTGCTCGGACTCAATATGTATAATATGCTTCAAGACTGTTTCAATGTTCAAAAAGCCAAAAAGCAGATCAAGTTTAAAGCCACGGGTTTAATTTTGCCAATTCTCCTGCAGTGACAATAAGAGGTTAAGGTATGACTCTAAAAATAGCACAAATATAGACTGGCCCCCATTCCCTTACAGCCTTTGTCCTATTCCTGCATCTTTTACCTCTAAAGCCATCACCCAGGGGACTGGTTACCATGGTCACCTGATTTCTAAACCTAGCTACAAGCCCTGTTATTATCAGGGTGGGGGATGGCAGACATACTAACCGAGACACTATGCTCCAGTACTCAGACACATTGCAAATGCATAAAATTGTCATCTCAAATCTAGTGATAATGAGATAAGGAGAGCGAGAGGAAGGGAGGACAAAAATGGAGGGGGTGACGGTAAGGTTGTAGTGTTTACGTCTTTATGAAAAAAGTCAGAGTAGTGTTAACTATTCTGTTTGTTTCTGGTTTAGTTTGAAATTGTAATAAAAATCATAAGAAAATTACTCAAACATTATAATATGTATTGTTTTTGTTTATTGTAACGTTTAAAAAATATATTTTTCCTAAAACAACCAAATCGTTAAAAAAACATTAACAATTTGCAATCTGTTCATTTCCAATAAAAATTAAGACTTTGAAATCAGTCTTGTTATTTCATCTTAATTTTTTATAAATTTATTACATCCCATTGGACTGGGCTTTAAAAATGATTTTCCAAGTAGCAGCTTGAAAAGTGCTCCATTGGCTAGTTCCATTAGTAACAACGCAGTCCATCATGTGAAACTCAAAGAAGAAACAGACTGTTCCTCTACTTCCCTGAGCCTTTTCATTTGACCTCGAAAAGGACAGAGCATATGCATTTCTTGAATGGGGGTAGTGTGTGTGTGTGTGTGTGTGTGTGTGTGTGTGTGTGTGTGTGTGTGTGTGTGTAGGTGTGTGTAGGTGTGTGTAGGTGTGTGTAGGTGTGTGTAGGTGTGTGTGGGTTTGGTTGGCTGGGTTAATGATGAATAGTTTGAGCGAACCTCATAGAAGTGTACTGCAAGCCAAAGCCTCTGTCTATGAGGGAAGAGCAGGATTTTAGATTTTTCCCAATTTCCTTCACATATATTAATATGACAATAGCCACAATAGTCTATTCACTACTCCTACCATCAATTAGCACTAAGCCCAAGAATATCCTCCCATAATCAAGAACAATATTCATGTTTTCTTGTCCTGGGATACACATACATGTTCTGCTGTGTGGACATCCCTCTCAGAAATTGATACTGTGTGTATGTGTGTATGTGTGTGTGTGGGGGGGGCACTAGCTGTTGCAATTACACAGAGACTTTAATCTTTAGTTCTCACCTTTTTTTCTGGTCTGATTCCATTGCAACTTAACCTGAATGCAAATAAGAGCCAGATTCCAAATGGGAGAACCAAAAACACTTTAGTGTGTGCTCATAGCTTGTATTGTATCAACCTTGTTAATGTCATTGTGCTGTAATATCACTTGAAAACTTATCGAAAATCAGCTATTCTTGGTTCATAAAACATTTATTAAGATTTCAGAGACCAAAACTCATATTAGTATCCTGGTATATTAAACACTGACCTCTTTTCTAATAGCATTTCTCTGGGCTAACCAATCAAGATGCCTGAGAGATGACTGGTGGAGTAATCATGGATGTAACTGGACAAGACTGATTTACTGAAAATGTAGAATAAAATTTAACTGTTTGAAATAAAAAACATTTGGGGGGGCATGGTGGCTTAGTGGTTAGCACATTTGCCTCACACCTCCAGGGTTGGGGGTTCAATCGCTGCCTCCACCCTGTGTGTGCAGTTTGCATGTTCTCCCCGTGCTTCGGGGGTTTCCTCTGGGTACTACAGTTTCCTCCCCAGACCAAAGACATGTGTTGTAGGCATTTCCATATTGTCCGTAGTGTGTGAGCGTGTATGCGATTGTGCACTGCGATGGGTTGGCACCCCATCCAGGGTGTTCCTGCCTTATGCGATGAGTCCCCTGGGATAGGCCCCAGGCTCCCCATGACCCTGTGTAGGATAAGCTGTACAGAAAATGGATGGATGGATGGATGGAAATATATTTATATAGGCCATATATAGGCCAAATCCCCAAAGCACAAACACATACTGATGTACGACACAATATAGCACATCTCTCACTGTAGTATGAGAGTGAAGAAAGCATAGGGTTTGTTTGTTTTTTCAGTAAGATGTCTGCTTCCCCCATTCCTGTTTGAATTAATATATACGTATGTGGACAGTATATATGTGTATGTATGCATGTTGTATATGTGGAAATCACAAAGATAATGACATAAGTCACATAACTTCTGTTCTGGCTGTTCTGGCCTGATAAGTGCACATGTGTTTTCAGGGTTTATAGGAAGGATGTATGATAGAGAAGTTCTTGTTTTTGAGTATCTGAGTCTAAAGCTGAATGTCGAGGCAGCTGGAAGAGTCAAGGTGCCTCATTCTTCTAAGGTGCCCATCTTTGATGTGACCTTGTAATTCATTTTCCAACTAATCTTAAGCAGAGAGAGAGAATACTGTAGTGACTGTAAAAGCTGCTCCTCCAAGCAAGCAATCAGTAGACAACAAACTGCTGTGTCCTAAATAAAACCTTAAATAATACACAACACGCAGTCAGACATGACAACAAGGACACACAGCGTTCCTTACACCCCCTTTCACTCTTTTCTCCCTTGCATTTCCACAGTAACCATGGTAACGAGCACAATTCATCATTGATACCCCACACCGCATGCTGATGTCTCCATCTTGCTGTGACACTCCCAACACATCTCACTTGACTCACATCCCTGCCTTTATCCCTCTTACTGTCTCCACTCCTTTCTCTCATCTCACTATAACACATGCAAATGTATACAACCATCTTCTGTGAAGACCATGTGTCCCACAAACTCATGGAAAGTTGCAAGGTTTGAACTGTAACAGCAAGACGAACAAAGGAGCCATCACTTCCATAACAATTGTATCCATGTTGATTCATAAGAACAGCAGCACTCAGCTCATAAACAGCTACTTCCCCAGTAGTATACCTCACACATGTGCTTCTAGGGGACTATTGAAGACATATGGCATTTATAACACTAGTATTCTAAAGAATCTGAAATCTGAATATGCCACACACTTAGTAGTTGAATTTCAACAGTGTGTGAATGGATTCTTTGTACTTTACTCAACAGGATTAGACTCTTATGTAAGCATTCCAGCTACCATCACACTGCAAAGTACTTAGCATCAGACAAAAGGCCAGATATCTAATCAGATGCGTGCTTTGTTTGATCAGCTTGAGCACATCTGTACAGTGTTTGAAGACTGTTTGCAGATAAGCTTTATTAGTAAGGAGGAAATCATTTCCAGCTCATCAGGTGTAGAAGTTTGGATGGCTGGATAGAGTACCTACATATCTGGTTCATTCAAATGGATACAACAATTCCAGTTTTCCAGAGCAAGAAATTTGCCACAAGGCAGTAGATATTTCTGAACAGACCCATAACAATAAGAAACTGCTGGATGATTTACTGAAAATTGCAAGTGTACAAGTCCAGGATATGAATAGTTACTGTGAAGGTAAAGTGCTTAACTGAAGATATGCATGGAATTTCAGTCCTACTTTGGATTCAACTTGGACTCGGAGGAGACTGTGGTTTATAGTCTCATATATTGATTGATCAGAACATGTTGATTCATTTTCTGTAACAGAAGCTCTGACAATAGTGCCAGCTGTAATTCAGATAACGGGTTAATATTAAGGTGTTCATTGTAATACATCATTGTTTCTGTAATAACAACTAATTTACAGGGTACTTGTATTGCAGATCCATCCATTTTCTGTACTGCTCATCCTACACAGGGAGCCTGGAGCCAATCCCAGGGGACTTGGGGCACAAGTCGGTGGACATCCTGGATGGACAACGGACAATTTAGAGATGCCAATCAGCCTGCAATGCATGTACTTGGACTGATGGAGGAAACCAGAGTACCAGAAGGAATCCCCCGAAACACAGGGAGAACCTGCAAAGGTGGGCTAAGGTGGGAATCAAACCCCCAACTCTGGGGGTGCGAGGCAAATGTGCTATTCAACTATGAATTCTGCATCATATCAAAGAGTGCTTGAAGATAATGTGAGGACATTTGTCTGAAAGTTGAAGCTGAACTGAAAGTGGACCTTTCAACGATATAATGATCCTAAGCAAACTAGTAAACCCACCAAGGAATGGCTCAAACAGAAGAAATGGAGGGTTATGGAATAGCCTAGTCAAAGCCCAGATTTGAATCCCGTTGAAATGGTGTGGGGGATTTGAAACGGGCAGTATGTGCAAGAAAACCCTCAAACATCTTGCAATTGAAAGAATATTGCATGGAAGAGCGGTCACAAATTCCAGCAAGCCAATGTCAGAGACTGGTGGACAATTATGCAACGTGCCTACAAGAAGTTATTTCTGCTAAAGGGGGCAATATTAGCTTCTGATGCCAAGGGTGTACTTACTTTTTCCACAGAAGAATATCACATCTATTCATATTTCAGGTGAATAAATGATTGAAAAAGCGATGTTTCCTTGAGGTTTTGTTCAAGTATATCAACTTTATTAATAGGCACTGTTTCAAAGATGATCAAATGTTTGCTTGTCTAAACATGTCACATGACTGTATGTAACTATAGACAGATAAAGTAAATTTTAAAATGCAATTATTGGGAAATAATCCACCACAACACTGATGTTACTGAAAGTGAGTGTTACTAAGCGCCTGGAGAAAACAGAGCAGAGGTTGTTGTTATAAAGAGCAGGTCATATTTTCCATTGTGCATACTGGTTATAATCCTTAAATGTTCAAGGGCCAAATGAATATTAAATCATTACTCCTTACACACCCTGGACAGATAGCTGTATGGGAGGAGTAGTGGAACTGAATGGAACAATGTTAAACAGTGGACCATTGAGTATACACATAACTCATAGAAGGTAGACTACAGCTTAAACACCCAAAGGTTTGGAACTGCCAGGCATGTCATGCAATCTAAAGAGCTGCCACTGAAACAGAGGCAAACAATTTATTTTACTTAATAGAAATATTGAGCATGTATTAAACTTCCCATTTTTTCCAGGTTGGCAGTGAGTGGTGTCAGACATCGAGCCAAATACATACATACAGTCCAAATACAGCTACTGGAAATTTTTCTTCTTCTTTTCAGCATCACTCACTCATTTGATCAGCCTGAGGAGACATGAGGTCAACAAGCACCTTGTCCAGTTTCTGGAAATATATGAGGGAAAAGAGTGGACCAAGCCAACACAGGGATATAAAGCTTACTGTGTTGTATTCCTCTGTAAATTTCACTGTATTTGTGAAAAGGCAATGCCAAGAAGCTTGTAAGACCCTGGTACATAGGAAATCACTTTTGTAATGTACACTTTTAGAATAAAAGGGTTCCTCAGGGTTATGTGGCTAATTAAGGATTGGCTTACACTATATAATTTTCAGACAATTTAGACACATCATTTTTTGCATTGTGACTAAATCGTAGATGAGGCCAAAGGGAAATCTCAAGTAAATCACAATTTCTGATAAAGTAAACAATGTCTGATAATGTGAATTTGATTGGAATGTCAGAGGTCACTGCAAATTTTTGAGGTCAGAAAATTTATAGAAAAAGACATTTTGTAGTGTGAGCAGTGTCACGATCTGATCCCACCATATACATAACTGAAGCCTAATTAATGGCATCAGTAAAAGTCTATCTGTTACTTTGCTATCAGTGAGGTGTGGTTTCTCAGGGACACTAGCACAAAATATTAATACAAATGGGAGTTGCTGCAACCAGGGAAGCTACTGTGGCTCTTTTGTCCAATATAATAAATTACTTGCGATAGAATGCGGATGCCTGATATTTGGGAACAGAATGGTGTTGAGAACGTTCTTGGGGATGATTATACGAAATCATTTTGATGGCAGACTTCTATTCTACTCTATTATATTTTATTCTAAATATGTTGACAGAAAAGCACAAACACATCCGAAGTGATGAAATTGGCACTAATTGAAAACATGTCTAAACATGTATATATTTTTGGTTAATAGTGTTGTTTTGAAGTTTCAGAAAATAAATCTGCAGACTGAGCACTGCCTGCTTGCCAACATTTTCAGACTGAGGTGACTAGTGCGCATATGTGACATGAGGTATTGTACAGTGTGAGAACATTTTCAATATGATTTTTACTGTCCAGAGATCAAGTTGTGTAGTGTGAGCAGTCATCCGATGACAAGATTTGTGCCATAGTACAGTGTAAGCCTTAAGAGTTTTACTTGGACCCATCTCTAATAGGTAAACATCATCTGCTGTAGGGCTCTACATAGAAGCTTTAAGTGATTTCACAGAGAGATCATAGAGTTTTTTCTCAACTCAGTACATCCCTTTCCTGTTCATCTGTACTTTGTACAGTCACTGAGCTATCAAGCATCAAAGCTGAAATGATCTTTGATGGAACAGTTCTTTTCACGGCACTCATACACTTGCAGTTTGCTCTGTTAACCTGCTTGGCTTTTCAGACTAAAATGAGCAGAGTTCAATAAGGGGAACTGTGTACTCATAGTTATATCTAAGAGCCACTCAGAGATGCCAACACAAACAAACTGACCTCAACCAGGTCATGTAACTATGAATCAACTCAGCATATGGTTTGGAAAAAGACAGAAGGCTTGTCTTCCCATAACAAAGAGACTTCAATCTAGTAGGTCTTTTTAACTTAAAACAAACCCCTCAGATCAGTATTGGGTATTTGGTGGCAAGATGGGAGGGCCAGTAATATGGTAATGAGCATAAGACGTCAATGAGGTTGGCAGAATGTGTGTGTGTACATGTGTGTGTGTGTGTGTGTGTGTGTGTGTGTGTGTGTGTGTGTGTGTTTTGGAAGAATGAAAGTCAGAGAACAGACCACCAGAGAGACGTTGGAATTACTGTCTGTGCTGGACAGGGCATGATAGGAATACTCTGGGTGCCTGACAGTCTACAGAAGGCAGATTGGTTAGGCCAACCACAGTTTATGGAAAACTTTGTGTGTCCAAATGTGAAAGATAAAGAAAGTGCAGAGACAAGGGTATAGAAAATATGCATGCATATGTTATTTTTTTCCTCATTTGTGTACATAAGGAAAGGTCTATGGCTATAAGGTAGCACAAATTAAAGCATCAGAAATAAGCAGGACAACATTGCAGCTGCAAGCATGATCCAAACCAAGCTCAGGGCTAAGCACTCCTTATTAAAGCATATGTCTCAACCTGTTCATTAAATCAATACAGTTCTTATTATTGCTGGCTACATCTGCAGTGAGCAGTAGCCTTGTAATTAAATTTCACTTAACTAAGCTCTCTGATGGGGAAAAAAGCTTACTGCATGTTAAAGTAAGAGACATGAGAGAAACTGAGAGATTGATTGAAGAATGGTTAGTGATTTTTCCATTTTCATATATAGCTATACTATACATTCACCATCTTATTAGGAACAACTGTACACCTGCACATTTGTGCAATTATCAAATCGTCAATGCATAAAATCAAAAATATACAGATTAAGAGCTTCAGTTAATGTCCACATCAAACATCATAACTGAGGAAAATGTGACTTTAACCATGACATGAATGTTGATGCCAGATGGGCTGGTTTGAGTATTTCAGAACCTGGTGATCTACTGGGATTTTCACACACAATAGTCTCTAGAGTTTACACAGAATTATGCAAAAAAATAAATAAATAAATAAATAATAAACATCCCGTGAGGTCAGGTTCTGTGGGTGGAAATGCCTAACTGATGAGAGAGGTCAGAGGAGACTGACAGGAGGGCTGCAGAAACTTAAATAACCACCTACTTACTCCCATGATGAGCAGAAAAGTATCTCAGAACATCAAACCTTGAGGCAAAGTAGCTACAAGGGCAGAAGACCAGAACAGGTTCCACTCCTGTCAGCCAACACCGGGAATTTGAGGCTACAATGGGCACAGACTCACCGAAACTGGACAGCTGAAGACCATGAAATGTTTTTCCAATATTCAACTGTCTACTTTTGATGAATGGTCTATGACAGAGATCACTATCATTCTGTTTAAGATTGAAACAAAGACTGGGAATACATGAGGGAAAAGTAATACAAGTACATGTAGGGTGGGAGGACAAAGATGGACAGCCAGAAAGGGTCTTGATTAGGAGGGTGTGTGGAGAAAGAGAATGAGAGAAATGTTTAAAAGAGTATAAGTACTGAGACAGATCAAAATACTTTCCAGTCACTTCTCCTGATTTGCCCGTATGTGCAACTCTACTAGCTTTTTTATTTCATACTCTTTTGGATTATTGTCAGATGTTGGCCTGTTTTTCTGGGTTCAATCCACCATTCTGGTCATTCTTCATTTCTCTAGGCAGGGAATTTAGATTAAAGAGGTTGGCAACCCAGGAGGAAGGGCAGGGTAGAGTGTTTGCTAAAGGGAATTCACACTTACCCCATGCTTGCACTCTCTCACACTGTTAAAAGCAAACTTTAGCAGCCCTAAACAATGTCAGCTGAATGTGGGTACAGTCCAAAATGTTTGGGCTACATTTGATCTCAACCAACTGCCATTCAGAGCTTTACTAACAAGAGCAGAGGCTGTGTTATTGTGGCTGGTGAGAAGATAGGAATGGAAAAAGCAGGGCTAATCCTTGTTTATATAATGTCAAATGAACTTACTTGATTAGAATGTATTGTTGCATGTGTATGAATATACAATACAGTGTATGTAGGTTGGGGGGGTTGCATGGTCACTCTAATTGGTGATTTAGAAGTTGGCCTGAGGCAAGCAGCTGGAATAACAAACAAGATCATGACCAATACATCTCCAATTGGTATCAATCACCTCGAGTTGACTCAGACTTTTTTTTCTTTTGTATTTTTTATACAAGTATTTTATTATTTTTTTTGCAGATCTACTTTCATTGTGAAAATGCACGTTAGAATTTAGCCAGAAGAAAGGGGAAAAAAAGAAAACAATATATCAGAGTGTCACTGAGTCTATCTCAGAAGCAAAATAAGTACAAACAGCATACTGGGAACTATTGCTGACCTTGTGCAAAATAAATAAGTTGGATGAAACATTTAGGCTGAGACACAACAATGGAAAATTGAGCTGATACAGATTTCTACATAAGGAAGGACTCCAATGGTGTTAGATCCTGAAGTAAAAAGTGAGATGCTAACTGTATGTGCCATTGTGACAATTAGTCTGAGAGTAGTGCATTCAGTGTGTTCCTTAGCTTTGCATTTGGGAGCGACATAGCTTTTTGTGGTGGCATAACGGAAAGGAATTCTAATGAATGACATCAATGGCCAGAATTTTCTGAGCTGTCCTCCTTTCTGTCCTTCAGGTTACAACTAGCATTAAAACATGTCAGAATGAGCCACCTGCTGTCAGAACAGAGTGTAATGCTGTTCATGCTGTTATCTGTGTTTACTTAAGAACACACTGACTAAATATGACACGGTGGGAAAGTTACTGCTTCAGAAACCTGTTACCTTTAAAGACCAACCCAAGACCACACGCTGGCCCATATTACCAGGCCTCCACCATCTTTCTCTGAACTCAAAGATGTTGCAAATTCATACAAATCCACTTCAACACATCAAGAAATCTGATTACGGTAACCATTAGGACCACCATGACCCACCATGACTTTCTCGTTTCTTGGTCATTAAGGAATACTTTACCAGATGTTCTTTCATGAGGCTGCTTCCATGTTACAGAGATATTAGATGGTTGAAGATCAGGCAGGAATAAGATTGAAGATGATAGACACAGGGAGAAGAAATATGGAAATTATTCCAATAGCCATCAGTATGGGAGAAAAAAAAAACAAACAAAGATAAAAAAGAGTTCATACAATGGGAAACTGAACCAAGAACAAAAGCAAGGATCCAGGGAAGAAAAGAAGACGCTGGAAATTAGTTAAATAAATAAACAGTTGCTCTCTCTCTCTCCCAAAGCTGATATACGCATTGCTGGCCAACTAAATGGAACTGTAGCAACATAGGAAATTCATTGTATATGTGAAGAAAGCGGGAAGGTTTTCCCACTGGGACCACAAATTCTCCTTTTTTGGAAATGCCTAATGTTGTACAGTTAGCTCCAGAATGACTACCACTACTTGTAAAGATGGGGAAAAGAGACATGACAAATGTCTTTGTGGTTAATTAGCTTAATCTCATACTGAAAATGACAACAATATCAAAACTTTTTTTTAACAAAACCACGTGTGTCACAGTTATTGGCACCACAAGAAATTCTTACAACAAAATGTAACTGAAACATATTCCCATTTATATTTTACAAAAAAAGCGGGAAATCTTCACTGCCTACTATAACACTGGATACAAGCTAATTAAACAGGGTCCGACCTTTCACCACACACAGCAAAGATATCTAAAACAAGTGCTAAAGATTTGGATTATCCTGATTTAATCCAATCCCCTTTTCTTTTAGTGGATTTTGAATCTAGTGAGGTAACTCTCCTCACCATTATGAGACGTAAACTACAAAAATTGTTTTAAAAAAATGCTAGCTAGATGCAGTTTTAATCAAGATTGACAATTAAAAAAGGCTGTGTGAGCAAGAAGGAAGTTACTTCAATTTCTGAAGTTAAGGTAAAACTGTTAACTTCCCGAAGCGTATTCTCATTTCTGATTCATACTTAGTGTTACCTGTCATCAAAAATTTCCAATGCAGTATCACCCAAATCAAACCAGGCAGAAGAAAAGAAAATAATAAATTCCCAAATCTCTGAGAAACTGAGGAAAATCATCATTCATTTTTCATTTCAAAAAACAAAAAATGGGTTATTTCAAGGTTTATTGGAAAGTTAAGGGTTCATAGTTTCCTAAAGGGGTTCTACTTAGATCCATGGTTTTCCATAAAACCTTTAGTTCCCTGAGAGGAACAAAGTGAATATTTAAAACCCTAAAGGGGTTTTCCGTTTGACACTTTGGGGATGGCTAAGAATGATTAACTATACAAAGAACCCTGGAGGAACCCTTTTTCTTTCTAGGAGTGTACATTTATAATTTCAGATTAGTGGGGTTTTTGTGGAATAAAATGCCAAGCAGAAATGTCAGAAATGGAACTCTGTGTGTGTTATTCCTCTTTAAATTAATTTAACCCAATTCCTCTTTACATTATTGGTATTCTTAGACCCTGAACAGTATATACAAGCATGAGAGGTCGTTCCCCACTAAATGCTGCAAATATTAATGTAAATGTAAAAAATAATTAAAAACCAAAAGAGAACAAACTCCTTGCCATGTGCTAGAAAGCATCTGACTAAATGAGACATCGCACCACTCACAAAGTCCAGTTATCTGCACATATTATAAACGTTTGGACTGTGAATATTCAAATTCAACACCAGTCATAAGTGTGGCTTTTGAAGTGTTTTCTACTGAATCATGTAATTGTAACTGACTTCACTGGAATAGGTTTTGAATCTGCGCCACTATTTAGTGGCTATGTGTATATTATTCTGAGAAGCGACCGATCGCATTTCATTTAGAAATAGCCTAAACCATGTCTAACAAGTAGCCCTTGCAATTGTACATACAGGTTGTTTCTGGACATATACTGAGCTCTTTCCTAGACATAAGAGCTTTGTTCTCTCCGGTCCTGTATGCTGTAGTCCGTGAGAACAGGTAGCCACAGTCTGGCTTATATTTTCCGTGGGGCACATTTCAACATGACCCCACCATGGGCCAGATCTTATGTTACAGGAAACGGTTCCTAGGTAGCTTTCTTCACTAGCAACAGTCGAGATATGTTCATACACTTGGATTTATTAAATCTGATTAGTCTTTCCAAGTTTATTCAGCAAAAATTATTACTTAACACCATAGCGTGCGTGATTGCTCAGACAGGTGGAGGAATTTACTGTAGTTTAATGCATTTACTGTTACCCCACCTGCACTTGCATTCACACACATACTGCACAGGCATAATGAACATCCAGCATCACACAGACTGTGGAGTGATGAAATACTGAAGATAAAATGGCCCCAGAGTGCTCTTGAACATCTCCATGTCTAATGTATAGCATACGTAAAAATTCCACAATGTGATATTGATATTGTATGTTTTCAAGCACAGCTGGGTAGATCATAGTTTAAAGAAAGAAAAAAACACCAATGTATGATTCATACAGGAAACAGCTACTCTTCAGGACAGTAAAAATATGATAAACACAAAAGTCCCTGTCTCTAATGTAATAGTAATCAAAGTATGCTTTGAACAATCCACTAAAACTGTCAAGTGAATTTTTCTAGACAATAATGTATAAATTGTAATGTCAGTAATCATATTTTTAAATGGTGTGGAGGACAAAGCAGTGGCTTTAACGCTATCATAGCTAATGGTAAGAGAAATAACCTTATAAGAAGAGAACGAAACAGACCCCTATTGTGAAAGCCAGGTTAAAGAAATAACCCTGAGCATCCTGATCTTGGACAATCTTCCCCAACCAAAATTTTTAACTTTTACATTTTAGCCAACTAAATCCTGAGAAACACAAGGGGGTTAGCTCTACCAACACCAAAGAAAATTCCATCAGTAGACACTCAGGGGGTGGAGAATTCTCTAATTTATGTTCACACAAGAGTTTTCTGAATACAGTTAAACATACAGTGACCAAAGTACTAGTACTAATAAACAGATGATGGTTTTTATGATGTACTACTCTTGTATCAATGCCCATTATTTATTTTCTATATTATTATATTTTGTCTCTCTAGTCCCTCTAGATAAGGCCTCCTTCAAACGATGATCCATCAAGAGAAATTAATGGGATGGTTCAAGAAAAGGGAGCCGCCAATATTTAGTAAAAACTTGTACTGAACAGTCAAAACCCTCATAAACTTAATGCATAATACTTAATCTCATAATTTTTCTGCACTAAGAATTAAGTACTCATTTCCAGAACGTTCCAGATTACAGATTTCCAGAAAAGTGAATAAAAAACTACAGCGCTATGAATCCCTGGGTAAGTGAAAAGAAACCTATGTCACTTATCTGGATTTTGCTGAGAGAGGTACCTACCACAAAGACCAATTTCTATGTCTGTGTGGATCAGAAGCAGGAACCACAGCCGGTTTGGCGCTATGTATGCCCATGTGTGCGGTATGGTGAGGCTGGAACTGTGCAGTGGTTCTACAGCTAAAACAATCTCATCCTGTGGATTGTCCAAGTATTCTGTTTGGTTCTTTGTGGCTTTGAGGAACGCAGTAGAATAAATAAAAGAACATTCTAAAACAGTGAAAAACCAACGCTGGTACTGTGTGGCATGAAATGAGATCTAAAGATGGTGTCTACTAATAATAACTGCCAAGAAATGGTTATGATATATAAAAAGCAGAGTAGTTTAGAATAGTTGCTTTTGTAAATTGATAGATCTGTTGTTTTTTAAAAACTCTCGCAGTTTCCCACTCAAATCTCTTTTACTCTTTAACAGTTTTCTTTTATTTCCTTTTCTCTATCCTCTATTTTCTTTTTTTTATACAACTATTCTTGTTTCATGTCCCCTTCTACAGAATGTTGAAATATTCCTCTGGTGCTGCCCTTCCTCACTCTCTACTCTTCCCTTTACACGAAACCCACATTCCAATTTCTCTGATCACAGACAACTGCCATCTTCAAATATTAAAGTTAAATGAAGCGGCAACAACGTAGAATTCCTGTATTTATCTTAACTGTTTTTTCTGGAGGCAGTTTTTAGCACAGATGCTACATTGAAAGTACACAAGCCTTTCAGGCCTTTGAAGTCCAAGAAGTTCATGTATGCAGAGAAGAAGGAAAAACAGCAAACAATTTCCTTTCAGGAAACAAAACTTCTCAAAACAAGCCTGAGAAGATCAATGGCCCAAATTATGAATGGTTGCTAAGTTGATCATACTGGCCTTAAGTCAGAACAAAGAATAATCAGCATAATACATATTTTCTTTTTTTGTTATTAGGAAGGATTGCATTAAGTGCTTGTTAGTTAAGATCAGTGGTCTTAGAATGCATAATGACGTGCTCACCAGCAACCGATTAAGCACCATAGCAACCAAAGACAACTGCTATTTAGTGTGATTTAGTGTGAGCATACCTATGATGCTCATGTAAAAGCCATGGAGGATGGCATAGGATGATGCAAAACTCACAGGACAGATACAAATACAATAGTGGCAATGACAAAACATAAATGAAACATGCAAATGGACAGGGGAAAAAAGCCTCATTACTACAAGTTCACTTTGAAGAATTTTTCTGCACAAGTCTAGATTGCAACTGATGGTGGAGCAGAACTTAAAAATTTTCTTTAATTGCAGGTCTACCGCTTGAGTATCTTTGTCATTTCTGATATAGCAAACATGTTATCATTGCCCAGTTAAGCAAAATTGCATGAGCAAGAGTGCTGTTGTACTGAATTTCAGCAAACTGCTATGTAACAAACATAGTGTTACAGACAGTGAAATATACCAGTGCTGTCTGACTAAATATCAGCACTCTTGGAATCTCACTTTTTCAATCAAGTTAGTCGACTGGAACAAACTGTTGTGTAACATTTTCTAATACGTTTTCTAAATTCTGAACAGGACTGCTTTGTGACCTACCTTGTTTAAATACAGGTTGTATAGTTAAAATATATTTTCCCAGTAATGCATTTCATTAATGCATCGACAACAAAAAATTGGATTAAAGGTAGCAGATCAATTTTAAACTACCAGAATTACCAGAACCATATACATAGATGTACTGTGCATACATAACACTGGATGCTACATAGGATGCCAATGATTTGCTGCAGTGGAAAGCATAGCACAATTACCTAAATAAACTTAACAATAAGTACTTTCAGTATTAGCAACAAGGATAGGACTTTCCCACCTCAAGGAAACACGTCCCTGCAGCTGTGTTCTCCTTGATGGACGCATTATAGAAGCTGCTCCCAAAGACTGGCTTGTTATCATTAATATCCTGCAGACTGATTTCCACCATGGCAGTAGACGATAAAGGGGGCTTTCCACCATCTGTAGCCACTATCTTGACACTTGCTTTTGGATCTGTCTCATAATCCAGCTCAGTAGCTGTGGTAATGATACCTGTCACAGCGTCAATGGTGAACCAATTAGAATGTGTCCCGTTATTGGGCAGGATACTGTAGCGGACATCACCATTTGGGCCTTGGTCTTTGTCTCGTGCTGTTACCTGTAGCACAAAGCTACCTGGGTAAACCACTTCTGGAATAGTCTGTTTGTATGCCTGCTGATCAAACAGAGGAGGGTTATCATTGATATCTGTGACTTGTATTGTAAAAGAAGATTCAGCTCGAAGTGGTGGGGTGCCAGAATCTGTAGCCATGACCCGAAGCTCATATGAGTCTCTCTCTTCACGATCCAGAACCTGGTCCACACAGATAAGGTAGATGATACTGTCCTTAGTCGTGAGGGCAAACTTACCATCCCCGCCTTCCAGAGAGACGTTGACATTTGAATATTCACCATAATCAGGGTCTGAGACTGAGATACGGGCAACATATTGTCCAGGCTGGGCACCCTCAGATATTCGAGGTGACCCATCCTCACTGAGAAAGATGATGGTCATGGTTGGCTGATTATCATTGTAGTCACGAACATGGATAGTGACAAATGCATTAGTGATCTCTGGGTGGCTGGCATTGTCTTTGGCTTGTACAACAAGCTCATGGACCTTTCTGACTTCATAGTCCAAAGGCTTGTTGAGTGTGATAATTCCAGAACGAGGGTCAATGACAAAGTATCGATCAGGGTCACTTTGCCTACGGTTAATTTCGTAAAGCACAAGGCCATTGTCACCTTCATCTGCATCTGAGGCAAACACTTGTAGGATATTGCTACCTTGAGGGAGACTTTCAGAGATGATGGCATGATATCTGCTCTGATTAAAAACCGGAGCATGGTCATTAATATCCTGCACCGTCACATCCAGAGTCAGTTGCCCTGTTTTTTTAGGAGATCCCCCATCAAAGGCCTCCAAAACCAAAGAGTAAGAAGCCCTCTTTTCTCGGTCAAGGACACCATTGACCACCAGATCCAAGTAAAGAACCTTATTTGCTGCCCTCTTAGTTTCCAGTCTGAACACCTGCCCCACATTTCCATCTTTGATGAGATATCCCTGAGTGGTGAGCTGATCTTTGTCAGCATCAGTGGCTGGCTCCAAGGAAAACCTTGTCCCCACTGCAGTCTGCTCAGGGATCTTCAAATAGGCCTTATTCTTGGGGAACACTGGAGCATGATCATTAATGTCATTAACTGTGATGGATACCTTCACTGTGAGGCCGGTCATGGTAACTGCAATAAAGCTATAATGGTCTCTCTCTTCCCGGTCCAGACGCCGAGCAGTCTTGATAATGCCAGTGGTCTCATCAATGTGGAGGTCAGTTCCAACGCTAGTGCCCTCATGATCAGAGATGAAGTAGAGGGAGGCCTTTTCTCCTGGTGGTAACCCAGCACTGATGTCACCCACTATTGTTCCTGCAGGCTGCTCTTCATCCAACTGTAACTCCAGGATGCTTGCTGTTGCATCCACATTGACCATTACTGTTAACAATTCCACAGTCAAAAAAACAAGTAGAAACATCCTTAGTCTCAAGCTATTGTCCCCAGAGCCTCTGAATAACTTCATCACAGCACGGTTCTCTTACACCTGCAAGAGAAGAGAAAGAAAACAGATCACAGCCTGGAATCGCACTAATAAAACACAGTCACACACCAGACACATGTCAAATTCCACCACTGTTGTCTATAAGGCAGTGGAATGCATGAGAGGTCTGGTGTGGATCACTGGTGCAAAATACAATTGTGTTAGAGAGCAGCTCTCTTGTCAATGTTCTACTCAGTGTTCTTCTAAAAATATACAATTCTTAAACGCTCCCAATTTTATCTGTATTATTGAAAAAATTCAAAATCTTTCTGCCATGTACTTTAAGTATGTTTTTTGCAAGTTGACCTAAATAAATATATATCTTTAATATAATGATGAACCCTGTGTGTGCTTTGCATAGCCAGATATTTTACACTGGGGTGGCCAGTTTAGACCAAATGACTTTATAGGGGTAGCAATCTAAACTGGGGGTAAATAGGATTAGAATACATCCTTAGGATATTATATAATGTGGCTACCCTTTCCGTGTATGGCCTGAGTAGAATCCTCACAAGGCATGAAAGGTACACACATAAGCAACATTTGTTTGTCATCTAGCAAGCTACAAAAAAGTAATAGCTACTGAAACATAACATTAAGCTGCATCATATGACATACGCTAGCATTACAAAGTCAATATCATTAGCTAACTGTAGCTAATAACAAACTGAAGAAATCCAATATTATTGTTCAGTGTGGTCAGTGGGGCTAAGGAATAGTTTGTGTCATGTTAGCTAGCTAAATTTGCTTGTTCCCGCCATTGGACAATGATGGAAATAGCTTTAAAATTTCCCAGAGCTGTTATAATGTGTGTTCTGTTATTATTCAAACTAGCATATCATGCATCATTACATTGGTAACTACAGTGAATACTACTACTAATACCACTACTACTACTACTACTACTACTAATAATAATAATAATAATAATAATAATGATGATGATGATGATGGGGTTGCAGTGGGTAGCATTGCCACGTCACAGCTTCAGGGTCCTAGTTCAGGTTACTGTCTATACTGTCAGTTTCATGTGTTCACAGCGATGAATTCTCCACTTTGTACCCAGTGTTACTGGGTTTGTCTCCTATTAAATAGACTTTCATAGCTTAAATATAAAACCACTTTAATAGATTTTATATCTAGAATGCATGATAGGGTTGCAACATAGATTTTCAGGAATAGTTTCAGGAATAGTTTATAGAGTGATAGGGAAAGGTTGTTCGCCTAATTCCCCAAGCTACCATTAATTCAGGAATGCTTACATAAGGAATGTTCCCTGAATATGGGCAACGCAATCTAAATAAAATTCACTTGATTAAAAAAATTAAATTCTGTAAACTTCTCCAAAACTGAGATGTAAGCAAAGGTAAAATAAGACAGACAGAGAGAGAGAGAGAGAGAGAGAGAGAGAGAGAGAGAGAGAGAGAGAGAGAGAGAGCACAAACAGAAGGCAAGATTGTGTGTTGGAGCTGACGGCTCCAACTCCTGTCCCATATGGGAATACAGACCACTGAGAGCCACAGGTGGCCAGACTTACAGATGCTATTTCATCTAGCACTAAAAAAACATTACAGAGATTAGACAGTTGTACGGTTTTGGCTGGAACGGTGGCCAAACCCCAGAGTTCAGCCTGCACTATACTGGGAAGACATGCAACTTGTCAGTGAATGTGAGGTTCTCCAAACCATACGGGCAAGATCTTGAACTATCACTGTAGATTAAATGTGTGCCCAGATTATGACTGCAATTCGTCCTTGTCAATACTCCTTTAGAATTGGTATCTGTACATATCACAAAAATGAAAAAGGGAATTAAGTAAACCTGAATCTGCATTTAAATCTATTTGTTGTTGGCTTAGTTTTGTTTAATAACTCCAGTAGTCAAGACAACAAACTTTCAGTTTTGAATCATTTTACACTCCCTCTAGTGATAATCAAGGGATGTAAGTGTAAAGGAAGATAAAAAAAAAAAAACTCACAGGGATATATGTATATTCAGTAGTGTGGCCTGAACATATAGAGGGATTTTCATATTGACTATCACAATATCATGCTATACACTACATACATTTTATTTACATTTTTAACATGTCATATTGGTCTGATACAAGTAAATGGGTCAATCAAGAGAAGCTTGCTTAACATAAAAGGCCTACAGTCAGTAGAATAATCTACTCACTGTAAGTGTCCATTCTACAGACACAGTAAATACCCTTTGCTACTATTATGAGGCTTTGTGTTGAATATTAGAATATTGAATGTTAAGTTGCAGTTGAGAGAATGACACCCCCTGCAGGCTCTGGCTAGGACTGCTGCAACCTAGTTTCATCCTAATGCATGTAACAGACACAATGGAAACACAGAGACCAATAGAAGCCAAGTTAAATAGGCTCCAGAGTCACGAATTACCACACAACCTCAACATTCTTTCTTATATATTCTTATATTTAACAGCTTATTAAAATATGCCAGGGTCCCAACTGCCCTTCGATCACACAGAATAAACAGGCTAGACTAAGTGATTGACAGGGGCGTCTGAGGAAAATTAGCAGTGGGGGGCCTTTTCTGTTCACTGCATAACTACATGGCAGCACTTCAGCACTTCAATTGCCATTTCAGAACAGCTGGGGATCAGGATTTGTATGGAATGTAGTATGTCTTAAAGACATATAGATTTTTGTGATACATGATATTTCCTTCAGAATCTTCTTTTACTCTTTGTCCCATATTAATTGTTTAAAAATGGTGTGCTTTATTATACTGTAAGAACAAATCAGTGAGAACCCAAGATCAGGGTAATCGACATTATACAGTTCAATAAAGACCATACAAGTGTAAAATGTTTTCGTATTAATCGTTAGTAATTGTAACACAGCTGATGAGCTAATTTGTTCATATTTTTTATATTTTCATCTATTTCAGTGGTCACCAACCTGATCCAGGTAATCGAGTAACTTCATCTATTGTCATAGATTGACCACTGATCTATCTCTATGTACGTACTTAATCATCACTCTAGATAGTTTGGTCAGCATCATTCATTACAAGTGCTCTTTATCTTAAACCCATGATATGTGAAATACATTTTAACACTAAATAAATAAATAATAATGCTTTGCACTTGAAATACTGCCTTGCAGGAGGTCGCATTTCATAGTGTATTGTAACTTTTACATCCAAAAGCTGACAGGGTAAGGAATGCACACCAATTCTCTGTCTAAGACTTGGACAAGCACAAAGCCTAAGCCTTCTGCATATAGCCTTCCAGCTGTCATCAGAGAATTAGTGTTGGGGCAAAGGTGGTAGACGGGTCCTGGCCAGCAACAACTTTTACGGATGGAGACTGATCCTTTTACATCCTCAATGCTCATTGTTCTGAGCATGGACAGCAGCTGTAGCACTCCAACTGAGCTGAAGAACACAGAAAATGTTGTGCATTTAGCATGCATTTACGTTTTGTATATAGTGTGTACAGTATTGGAGGAAATACATATAGTGGCCTGGGAAACCCTTCCCATGGTTACATTTTAACATTCCCCACTACATAGTCCCTCCAGGATTTAGCAATTTTCCGATTGCAGAAATGAACGTAAAATCAAGAAAACTCAATATTTATCATATATATTCGATGTGACGTCGTCACAATGCACATTCAGCCAAAGCCCCCTTCGATTCAAGAGTACAGCTAAAAGGTCTCATTTACCAACAAACATCACTGCAAAAGACCGTGCAAAACAATTTTGTGCAACAGCAAGTTCACCAATTAAAGCAGTTTTCCACAAAAACTTTATCCCAGGTACACTGGGCATGAGACGGGGATCCACCGTGGATGGGACAACACTCCGTCACAGGCCATCATGCACATATATATTTACACATTCATTCACACACTATGGGCAATTCAACTTGGTTAATCCACCTACTGGCAGGTTTCTGGGAGGTTGGAGGAAACATGGACTATTTATAGATTTAGTTTGCATTTGATATAACTTGTAATAAATAAAACATAAATAGAAATGAGACCATGATACCGTAATCTTTTATACCGTAATCTTCAGTATAAAACTGTCCATCTGTTTTGTAGCCTTGTTTGTCCAGGCCCAGACAAGTTTAGACCATTAATAAAACATTTGGAAACTTTTGTATATGTTAATGTAGAGGTGTCTAAGTATGTTATAGGCAGGAAAACCCAATTTCTCATAATTTTTAGCTGCCTGAATTCACATCAGTATAATGTCAGTAAGAACAGAAACATCATTTTCAAATTAAGGTTATGGAAGGCTGGAAGGTTTTTGTATTAGTGTGACCTGTTTCTGAGTTTTTAATAAGAGTATGCCAAGCACTAACGCATGTCAACCTCACATCTCCACAGAGTAGTAAAATAGCAGATTTAATGCAAGTTTCTTATCTATAAGAACGTGTAAACATAGGCCCATTTACTGAACACATGGCAAGAACAAAATGCTTCCCTTAGAATTTCTTTATTGCAATAAAGTAATGCAGGAGAGATTATGCTCCTGGGCACTATTACATGCTGCAATTTTCATGTAGAAATACCCTCTGTGCACTTCAGCAAACACTTCCTAACTGTAAATCATCAATATGGGCCTGAAATGCTACTGGAGGCCGGTTGAGCTTTATGTGTCAGAACATGACTTAGGCTAGCTCCACTTTCAGAAAGTGTACATAAAAATAATACCTACTGATATGTACACAAAACCACAGACTGTGTCAGGGTCAAGTGAACAAATGACGTCATGATTTGATTTGATTTACAGACATACCATTGATGCAAACCGGCAATGACAGTGCGGTGTAACACTTTTACGGACAGTTCTCTACACATTACACACACATCATCCACTTGTTTGCTTTTTTACAGCCTCTTGGTGAAGCAGGTTTAATGGGATATGAAATTTCCTGAGAAAGCATTGTAACCGCAGAAATGTAGAGCTGTAAACCTCAAGGCTTCCAACGATTCCCCTTCAAACTGGAAGCAAGGCCAGAGGAAACAAAGCAAGGGTTTCAGGCAGTGACCCAACCATGTCCAGGTGATACATATTTTATGCCAGACCGCATGCTCCTGTAGGCCACTTGCTTTCACTGTAAACCTGAAGTGTCTATGTTCACTCCTTTTCCTTTCATTTCTTTTAATTCACCTACTCCAATAAACATATTTCATCAATGCTGTTGGAATGTTGACATCATTCTTTTATCCAACAGACCTGTGAAGCAACTAATGGTGAAACATAATGCTTGTTTTAGTACTGACTAACCTCCAAGAAAGTTACCACAGTATATCAAACATTTCCTGACACTTTTTGTCACACACTGCACGCCACTGTTCTATTCAAACTTTTACTTAAAAAAAATAATAATAATAATTTTTAAAAAACATATTAAGACATAATTCACAGACTGAAAGCAGGTCAATAAACCAAAAATTGGGCAGAATACTTTTTATTATTTAATAGTTTTTTTTTTATCGTTTAAAAGAGCTGCATTATGTAATGAATGAATGCATAGATGTTGTTTAGCTCATATATTTCTGCCCTTTAATATAGTATTAGTATAATACTTCAATAGATTTCAATTAGTATAAATTGAATAGTCTAATTGCATTATGACACAGCAGACAGAGACAGAGAGAGAGAGAGAGAGAGAGAGAGAGAGAGAGAGAGAGAGAGAGAGAGAGAGAGAGAGCAGCTATAACTAAGTAGTGAGCCACTAAGACGAATCTAAAACGACCTGCAGTTTCCATGTTGTGATCAGGGCTGGATTAATTTCTGCATAACTGTGTTGGGATGCATGCTGTCTAGAGAAATAAAACTTAAAACTTAAAAGGAAAACAGAGAAAGTGAGAGAGACGAGGTCACTGAATTATTAACAAGCAAGGACTGCCTTGTTATTGGAGAAGTCAAGATGTTAAACACAGGAATTGTGGTATATCAGGTTCTTGTGTCCCCTGTTCACATTCCAGCCATTAGAAATAACGCAGTGATGTCTGGACTGGACCCAATTTCTCTGACCTAATAAATAGCATGCAATCAGATTGCATTTCAGATTACAGAAAGAAAATGATTGGCTTAACATGAAACTTCAATGTATTTCATGTGATCTTACACCTTTGATGAAACAAAATTGCTAATGTTCAGTGGGTTGCTTTTACTCTAGATTACAATAAACACTAGTAGCTTCACCACACACTTTTACCTTATTTTCTGGCCTGCCTGATGTCATGAAACTGGACTGGAATTTTGGGTGTTCACAAAAGTGAACACATTTGTTTCTTAGTTACCTTTTTGTTCTTTCAGTAAACTTGAATTTTGCTACTATATGTCTTCATCTATAATGGGAAAAACATACATGCTTTGCCTGGTTCAGTTTGTTCAGTTTGTTCATAATATTGCATCTAAGATAGTATATTGAATTGCTTACTGAGTCCAAATGGAGAGTATAAACGTGTACTTTTTTCACACGTTTGCAAAATGAAATCTGACTTTACCAGCATATAAGTGAGTAATGGGAAGATATTAAAATGGAACATGTGAATAATATGGTGGTGGGTCTCATTAATCTCAGTCTAGACCTGACTGTAGAGCTGGGAATTTGTTTTTGTTTGTTTTTTTTTGGTTTTTTAACCAAAGCCAAAAAATGTCTAGAGACCCTGCAAAACTAAACTCCACAACTGGTAGAGGAAAAAGCTAGTCTTTTTACAGATTTAAAAGACCAGATTTGGCACAGTACAAATCAAGGACAGGACCTCACCTGACAAACTATTTTACCAGCTTGAACAGAACACTCAAAAAATATTATCTATCTATATATAAACTATAATATAAACTGTCTATAGTTCAGCAACTCCAGTTTTTTAAACATGAACCATGGTCTCTGTAGCAAATCTTTTGCTGCAGCTTGTTTTGACCAGTTACATGCATTTACTGTATCTGTCCCTGCAGGATTTTGAAATTTTTGATCGCAGAAATCAACACAAAATCAAGGAAACTCCACAATATTCGCAGGCGCTTGCAATTTATCAAAATTACCAGCGATTTTCTGCATATTTGGGCACATTTTCTGCATAAGGTGCATCATGTGATGTCATCACAATGCATCATGTGATATCATCACAATGCACATTCAGCCAAAACCCCCTTCGATTCATGTGTGTCGAACGTGAGTACAGCTAAAAGTCCTCATTTTCCAACAAACATCACTGCGAAAGACCATGCAAAACAATTTTGTGCAATTTTTTATGTAAAGATTTGTGTAAAATAATTAATAAAGCATTAAAATGTAACTGTTGCTGCTATCCAGTCATGTTAGTTGCTTATCCAGGCATTTGTGAGCAAGACATTTTATATAGCTAAAACTGTAGTCGAAAACCCCTAAATGTATTCACCCTTAAGTAACAAGAGCATCATAAAACGTCCACACAGGGCAGTCTACATTCATTACTCTATAGGAAATGAATAGGAACTATGCCTCAGCAGAGGTTCACAGGACTTGAGCAAACTCAGGCCTTATCTCCAAGCATTCTGTTTCCAGGCCATTTGCCTGAAGTTAGGCCTGAGCTCAATGCCCATTAGCGGAGCAAAACACTACCAGAGCTATTCACTCAGCTTTCTTCTCAACGTCAGTCACTCAGCTCAAAGCTATTTAACTAAACTGAAGTTTGCTCCATTACCTAATGGAGCAGTTGATTAGTCGAACCAGAATTGCCTTCTGTGACTTTCATTTTGACTGAGTTGGTTTGGGGATTTACTGCACGTTTCCTATACTTCAAAGTACCTCTTCTCCCTGATACTTACAGATCAACAGACTGCAGCATTTCAAACAAACCTCAGTGGGAAATAAAGTTTTCCTGTACTATATACATATGAGCCCTACATCCATTAACTACTGACTACTATGCACAGTATCTTAGCAGAAGACAAACAAAAACATAATCCAATGTACCAAATTTCAAATGTTACTGAAATCAAACTTAATAAGGATACATTGTTGCCTTATTATTAATTTGCCATTACCTCATGATGTTTAATATTAACAATGTTTAATGAGCAGAATGAAGAGATTATAGGAGAACAACACTATCCTGAAGCATTTAGACATACCAGCTTTTGCTTCAGCAAGCTGGTAGTGTATTCTAACTACAGAGAGAAACATTAAAATGGAATGATTTGCAGACATGAAGGCTTTTAATGTCAGACTGCAGAATTGTTTTGGTTCATGTGGTAAGACAAAGATGATGACGAAAAGAAGAAACAACATCTCACGGATGCCATAAGCAAGTGGGGAGGGTTTGGAGTTTCTTGTGTAATTCTTGTATAAATGTCCCCCCCAGGTACTTAAGGCAGAAGATCTGATGTAGATCTCACTACTGTCATCTGTTACTCATTCTAATGTGTGCATGTGTGTGTGTGTGCGTGTGTGTATGTGCGTGTGTGCGCGCGTGTGTGCGTGTGTGTGTGTGTATGCAGCTGAATTTCATGACATTAGTATTTAGTATTTAACATTGACTCTTACAGACATTAGTTAGAATTAGTGGTGACTGAGAGAGCAGTTTGTGCTACAAAATATAAGTTACAAAACGTGAGTGATGGTCAGTACTATGGTGGCATGTTGTTTTTTCATGTTGTTTTTGCCCTCTTTATATGAACTGATATGCACTTGGTGCTAAAGGTTAAATAAAAGCAGAGAAGCCTACTTTTATTTCACTTCCATAACAGATGACTACAAGTTACTAAACTAAAGGGGGAAAAAATAATAAAAACTCCCAATACAACAGTAATCACGATGCTTGTGAAGCAAAGTGTATGGTGGTATAATGTCATTCTGTCGACATCCTAACACACCCTCTCCTGGGGTGCAAGCTAGTATGCGTGTTCCAGTAACACTGAAAAACTTCAGTCATTAATAAGAGCAGCTCTGTGATCGGCATCCAAGTGATGACGGGTAACAGTACCAACAGACTGCCCCTTACTGGGCACTGTTATATTTTATAGCTCTGTGATCTGCAACCCATGCTGGGAATGCACATGTGCTCCGTATTTCCTGACCTCACGTGTGCAGTATTACAATCTCTCCCAGACATGTCTTGAGACCTTCAGAAGATTCATGTTTTTATTTGGACTCAGATAATCTGTTTTTTGCTCTACTCTCAAAACATTTGATATCAGTATTTATATTAGTGCGACAGACTGGCTACCCATCCAGATTTTATTTCTAAACTTAATGTACCCTGCATAGGCTCGGATCTGATTAAGCTGTTACTGAAGATGAATGAATGAATTAATATGCATGTTAGAATTTTCTACTCGTTGGTGCAGGAGGTAGGGTGGCTATCTTACAGCTCCAGGCTTCCCAGTTTGATCCCGACCTCAGACTACTGTCTATGTGGAGTTTCTGTGTATGTTCTCCCCGTGTCTGTGTGGGTTTTCTCTGGGTTCTCTGGTTTCCTCCGACCTCCCTAAAACAAACCAGAAGGTGGATTGACAACTCTAAATTACCCTAGATGCGAAAGTGTGTATATATAGCCTGCACACATTAAAACAGCCTTTAGTGCTCTCTCGCTCTCTTTATATATATATATATATATATATATATATATATATATATATATATATATATATATATATATATATAATTTTTTTTTTTTGGTCTACATCTGAACTATTTTGAGTTGCTCTTTCTTCATTGAAACTGAAGCTTTGAGCCACACTTCCTTAGCTGATTTAACAGTGTCCCTTGAGTTCAGTGAGGAACTTAAATGTTAGTTGTCATCAGTATCCCAGTGAGGTGTCCCCGCAAGCTGAAAGATTTCCACAGCCCTTCAGGAGGCATCACAGCATACCCGAGCAGTAGCTCCGACCGACGCTAAGGCATAAAAATGGTAATGCGGTCAGAAAATGACCATATGTTTCTCATTATGACCGAAGTCGGTTTTCCAGGCAAGTCCCTTCAGAAGAAAAAGGATCACTCCTTGACCACTTACACCGAGGACGGCCAAGTTTACCTGGGGACGGATGTTGTGACTGACTCCCTCTCTCCGTGACATGTGGTCAAATAATCTACAAGAGTAAAACTGCCATTATAAATAATGAATTTGATAAGGATGTGCAATTTGCTTCATTAAAATTCAGGTGAAATATTATTTTAAATCCTTGTCAGCTAACATATTAATGGAGCAGGAATTCACTGATCAAGCAATAAATCAACGTGTTAACAATTTGCATAATTTATCCTGTAATGTCTATATGACATTACAGTCATGACTTCATTGATTTATTATACAAGAGTGTGAATGAATGAATGAATGAATGAATGAATGAATGAATGAATGAATGGTGTTTTTAAAGTTACATACTCAAAGTGTAAAGAAAGAAATCACATTAAACTGTCATCCCTATATAAAGATCACTGCTGCTGTCCTGATCATTCTCACACAATACTACAGCCAATCCAAGCAAAATGTCCAAGGTTGAATGAACACTTACAGTGCTCATTAATGTCTATCTGGACTTGCATGAATGCTTGAGTGTACGGCTTAAAGGGTTTTCTCAATTGCACTGAGTGAAGCAGGTCTCAGAGACGCTGAGACGAATGAAGCCGCTCCTGGCTTTTGACTGCATGGAGATGGGAATGCATGAATGGGAAAGACACTCGTGGTCTGCGTGTGGTTAAAGCGCATAAAGCAACATCTGATGCATTGTAAAAGCAAACCTCTACGCATTTCTGCGCGTCGTAGCCTAGATTGTAGTAAGACAGTGAATGAAGCATCTGCTTACATGCATGGGATCGAGGCTGCTGCTGCTGCTGCTGGTCCCGTTGTTCCTCCACAAACCCTGCTCGGATGCTGATGTGTCCCCAACAAGGGGGGGGAAACGAATGCTTTTACAGATCCAGGCTAAAAATCCATGTCCACAGCAAATCTGATCTCTGTCTTTTCCTTTTTCCAGTCCAGGTTGACACAAAAACGCGCTTGCGTTTCAGCCGCAAATATCGGATCTCCACTCCAGCGTGCCGCCCGTCAGGTGCGCGTAAATGCCGTGCAGGCTGCCCGGCCCCGAGCCTTTTCACGACCGTACAGTATAACAAAAAAAGGGGGCACTGGGTCCTACGAACCGTCCTGTTTCACGAGGGTCCAAGCGAACATTAACAGGCGCCTCCGTATAACGGTCCAGCACGAGCGTCTAATTCAGTAGAGCGCGCGCGTGCGCAGGGAAATCTGACACGGCGACGAGGCCCCTCCCCCTCTGATTAGAGCCGCTAAAGTATTAGACACGTGGGGAGTCACACAAAAGAGGAGGAGAGCGGAGAGAAAGAAAAGGGCTGCTCTGGAAGGGGGGGAGGAGAGGAAGGCTGTTCTGCTTAAGCTTTGGTGCCACCATGCTCTGCCGCGAAGAAATGGTTTTCAAGACAAAGAGCCAGACGAGAAGGTGTTAGTCTTGGTGTGCATGTCTCTAGGATGCTGAATGCACTACAAACGTATGCCTATGTCTTAAGAAGAAGAAGAAATACCGTTACCATCTGCTATTATGTACGGGTGGAAAAAGTCAATTGTGTATGTATCCTGTGACGAAACAGCAATCCAAAACAACAAAAGAACTAAAAAGCAGAAAGTAAAAAAAAAAATCCATGACCCTGTTGGTCTAAAAAGAGAAACACGAAGAAAAGGGCAAGATCATGAAGAATTATAACAGATATGTCAGGAATGAAGGGGGAATATTATGCAAAAGACATGATCCAAAGCTGCACAGAGAGTATGAAAGATTCAGTTATAAAGGACAAACCGTTGGTCGTTCATACAAGTTATTTCAAAAGGTCATAGTCCAGTACATACAGGATTTCGTGGAGGGTTTTTTTTGTGATTGTTGCAGCCAAAAATGTTTGATTTTGCTACAATTTTTTTCCCCAAATTTGCAATGCTATTTGCATGGTTTTTTGTGCTTTTTTGCAGAAAGCAATTGCTTTGCACGATCTTTCACAGTGATGTTTGTTGGTAAATGAGAACTTTTAGCTGTAATCATGTTCGACACACATGAATCAATGAGGGATTTGGCTGAACGCGTGTTGTGAGGATGTCACATGGTGCGTCTTAGCCAAAATCTGCGGAAAATTCTGAAGTCATTTTGAATATTGCAGCGTTTGCTTGATTTTGCATTCATTTCTGCGATCACAAAATCACAAAATCCTTGTGGGATTGATTTTCAGAAGAGGAAATGCATTTTACAGTTTTGAACTGATAATTCGATTATGAGTGATAATTTACATAATTTTTTGTGAAATCTCTGAAAAATAAATCTTTTTGGTTTAAATTAATTTCTGTTTCTTGACTTTCTTGACACTGCATAATACTAAACAGTGCAAAATACAAAATAAAATAATTAACATCTAAAGAGTTCATCTGACCAAAAGACATTATGGTATAAATGTACCTTGCAGGAGTTAATTCAACACAAGTGATTTTGCCATGCTAAACTCTACATTAATATAATATGTATAAGAGGAGTTGTTAAATAATGTAAAATAAAGGTTTTGTTTATTATATATAGCATTATCGTCGTTTAAGCTCAATCTCGTGTGGTGTGCAACTGAAATTAAGCAGCACCAGGAACGTCAGCAGGACAGCAAGGCCATTAATCAATTTGGATTTTAGGTCAGCCTTATTCTGCCTTCACTGGGCCAGAACATGGGGAGGGAGGGACGGTGTACGGCCTGTGTGCAAGGGCTGTGAAATACTCTTAAGGAAGGGGAAAGGCAATATTCTAAAATTTCTATTTATATTCAGACAGACAGCAGAGGTGTTCTTCTAGCCATGTGACAGAAACACACCAAAATGTCCTAGATCTTAGAAAGCGCTTGAAATTAATCTAATATTTGTATATTTTATATATTATTTATACCACAACACTGCTAAATGTTCAATTCCAATGGGTCAGAAGGGGTTGATTATCCATAACAGCAGCTCTCATAGTACTAATAATTCAAATGATTTATATTAATGCTCTTATAGTATCATTTCTCTAATTACAGCTCATTCACAAGAACTTGTAAAGCAGACACTTCACATAAACAGATTGAAAATGTGTGTAATTGTTGATATGGTGAAGTTTTCTGAGAGGAGAAGTTGATTTAGTATTTTTGGAAGGAGTCACTAGTGTTCACACTTTTAACAGTCAAAGATAAAGCTGTAACTTTATGTTTTCCAACAGAGGAAAGTGTTACTCTAGTTTTAACATTTAGGGAGATCCTATCTCTTCACAGTTATTCACATAATGGACATTGAGGTGTAAAACCCATTTGATTCCTGTTCATATCATTTTCATGTCAGTTTTAATTACCCATATAGTGTCTCAGTGTATTTAGCAAGCTTTTATCTAAGGCATGACTATTTTGAAGGATTTGGAGAGATATCAGTCCAGTCTGTCTTTTTGGGCCAAATATATCAGCAGTTGTAAATGACTCGGTCACTGTGAAGTCATTTGGTTCTGCTTCATTTGGAGTTAATGATGATTCTTGTCTGGTTTTCTATAGAACCTTTTAGATAAGGTAAGTTCAACATTTGTAGTGGACATTTACAAGCTTGGATAAAGATGAGTCAAACATATCTATATATCAAAATCACTGATGATAAAATAACTATGAGGTATGCGTCAAAGGAGTTCCACAAAATTACAAGACCGTTTTGCGAGAAACTGTGCTCTTCTTACATTATCAGTGCATCAGCTGGCTAGGTCCCATCCAGTCATGTCCTTTTATCTGATATATACTTCCTTTAACTCACAGGCAGCAATGAGGTCACTCACTGTGCTTCTACGGGGAAAGGGAGTTAGTCTCCCTCCCACCATCAGGCAGACTCTCTATTTCCAAATCTCAGCCTGCAAAGCTGAGTGACCAAAGTGACCAAGCAGCAGAGACATGTGCATATATTAAAATCCCAAAGGTTGAATTAATTGCTGTAGTGTGGTGGGTTCAGATGGACTTGTTTGAACACAATGGGTGTTAATTAAATATTGGGAATTTTGAG
The DNA here is from genome assembly GCF_001660625.3 of Ictalurus punctatus. Taxonomy (NCBI): domain Eukaryota; kingdom Metazoa; phylum Chordata; class Actinopteri; order Siluriformes; family Ictaluridae; genus Ictalurus; species Ictalurus punctatus. The sequence goes on along the minus strand of NC_030431.2, from coordinate 10,893,621 downwards.
TAATCTTTATTATGAATGTGGCTTGAAATAGGTCAGGAAAGCAGCCTTTACAATTCTCCTTTGTGTGTCGATTTGGGAAAATCATGTTGTAGGGTTCACTCAGGTCATGGCAAGGAGAGCTCTTTTAAAGGGCTGTGTTGATGTAAGCTGCTAAAACTGAAGCTCATGTGTTACCATGTTCTAATAGTGCTTGTTGATCACTTTGATTAAAGTGCCACTTTGGTTAAAATAAAGTCTTTATGCTTGTAACAATATCAGTCAATGTAACGATGTCTGATTTATCATGTTTCAAATCTCTCAGTTTAATTTATCACTAACAGTTTGGCAGGTAGGCAATTTACTGTGAATCACTATTTTTCGTTTGAACTCAAAATTTTCGATGGACAGTGCATTAGCAAGGGTGCAAGGGTGGGAGATTTCTGAATTGACAGGGAACTTGATTGCTTTGTTCTCACATGATCCCCACTCTAGCAAGAAGCTGTCCAGTAGCAGTGTCTGACATCTTGTTGTAACCACATTGCATGTAATGAAAATACACACAAAAATCTTTGGAAAACAAGCTTATTTCTATTGAATTTTTTTTTTCCAGATTTGTTTCAAAAGGGATTATCTAACTGCAATTGAAAAATTCATGTTATAGAAACTCCACTCAAGATAAACCTGGAAACCTCAGAAGCATGAAGTACATGCAGGTATATTGAATAATCTGACTGATAACTTTCCCTATGCATTAAGGTGATTGACTTAAATACAGCCAAAACTGCTGAATGAAGTCCGTCAGCTAACGGTGATTTGATGAATAGATTAATATTGTTGTGGAACATTTAATTTCAAAATCAAAAGGTGCTTTGTTTTATATACTGTACTTGGGGGAGGTCTGTAATGTGGGAACACCTCCTGACAACACCACTCATAACTTGTTGGCTTGAAAGCTTAATAAAAAGCAATAAATAATTGATTAAAATAAAAATTAATTTGCTGTGGCTTTACTATGTTGGGTGTCTGATACATAATCTTTGAATCTTGGCAGAGGGTTTGGAAACTCTTCATATTTTTGAGGTTCTAATAGTTAAGACAGTTTACTGTGAATCACAGAATGAGCTCAAGAGCTATAGCTCAGCTTCTGAAAATACCCTTTCTCTTGCTTGATGATATTTATGTCCTGTTTCCCCTCTTATAACCCGCTGGGATGCATAGGTAACTTCATCCTATTTTTAGGCTAAAAGGTAATGACACAGATAGTTGTGGGAACCAGAGAGGTAACCGGAAAGAGCGGATGCTCTGCAATGCTGCCTGCTGATGACACATAAGCCTTATTGTGGACTAAACTGGGCAATATTGACTGACAGTGTTAAAATAAAAGTTAGTGTTGACCCACAATTTCTGGAGTATCTGTAGTTTTCTTCTCTCTTCAAAGAATTAAAGCCAGAAAAACTTTGTTACAGTCCAACTGTGGCAAAACTCCACAATAATCACGCTTCGTTTTTAAATGTATTAAAAAATGTATTAAATATGCACTTTCAAAATTTTCTAAAAGATTTATAAATTCATCATTCCTATGACTTTCATCTCACTTTTTTTCAAGTCATATTTATTGTTCCTTTGCAATGTTATATGCTAATTTATCATCCAGAATCTCCAGAAGTCGGGAAGTAAGGAAGGAAAGCTCATCTGTCATGTCTGCCATCATCTTCATGATTCAGCACTGACACGTTTCCTGCTTAAGTTTATTTATAAAAAATACAATGTGTGTGAGAAATGGCTTAGCTCCAAGTTCTGGTTTTGTGTGGGAAAGAGTGGTATAATGTGACTGGAACTCATACATACACATGAAACTGACAGACAACACACATACACATATGTGTATTCGCCTTGCTAGCATATAATAAGTGGAGGTTATTTAAATTGAGGTGGGTTTTATGTTATTAAGTTATGAAGAGATGTTAAGGATATGATGGTTTAATAAGGGTTGGAATTCTTAATATAGAAGCAACCAAAACAATGTAATCCCACACGTACCATAGAAGTATATAACACTTATTTTCTTCAGAATTATACAATGCCACCATCCAACTGAATGTAATTAGAATCAACGTCAAAAATGTAACTTTTCATTTGTATCTAAATGTAAACTGAGAAATGTAAATCTTCTCAATGAGAAATTCTCATTGAGACTCTCACTTTGTCCGGTCGATTTTTTTAAGCTTTTGCCTCATGTGCTCCTTTCCCCTCATTCACGTCCTTTCCTTATTCTCCTGGTGAGCAATTGATGGATAAGTAGTTAACTGCTCATTCCTTGTAATTATCCACTTCCATTTTATGGCAACTTGGGGTTTGGAGGTGCAGGCTCCAGATTATAGGACTGAGGTTTTTACACACAAGAAAAGAAGTATTCTCTAGGAAACTGAAAGAGCTGGTTCTGAGATCAGTTTTTCCTGATTGTACTGTTTTTAATAACTAGTACGTACATCATCCTCTCAGGAGGATATCTTCTACTTGTAAAAGTGAGGACACCATTTACATCATTTCCTCTCCATCCCCAGTTTACAGAGGTGTTACATAAAGGGCCTTACATAAAATTGTGCTGGGTGGTTTCCATTGTCCAGTTGGGAAAAGAACAGGAACTCAAGAAGACAATGCAAAGATGATCGTGAGGCATGCTCTGCTGCAAAAAAAATAACATGTTAATTTGGCCATTTGGTTCTAGATTACCCCAGGGGTGTCACATGACCGTTTTTTTTTGTTTTTGTTTTTTTTTTACTAAATTGTGCTGTGCCCAGTACAATTTTCTTGATAAATAATTGTCTGATGAGGTAGATTGTAGTAGACATGTTTGAAAACCGGCTTTCCTATTCACTGAACTTTATCGTTTACAAAGTTTGAATTATTTCAAACATGAAGGCTGATTGTAACTTCAGTTTAAGTGAATATATTCTGCGCATCATCTTCCATCATACGCTCCACCCACTCACTTTGCTCCTCCTCCCTTCACTTTTCCCTGTGGATACCTTAACATGCAGTCAGACGATAACTCATAATAGGACATTGTAGCTGAGGAGAACTAACTTCCAAGCTAAGGCTTATTGCTGTGTTAATGAGTAGTATGTGAATTAGTATTTAATTGAACGAGGACATCCCATCTTCCAGATCTAATTTACTTGCAACAGTGTTGATAAATAACATTAGCTTGTTAGCTGCTTACAGACTGCTTGCTTGTCTCTTCTAATATGGCATTCTGACACAAACAATGTGATTTAATCATCATTAGTGAAAGCGTTTTGAAGTGATTTGTTCATTTAGGGGCTAGTTAGTTAGTTTACTCACAAAAATGCTAATCAAACACACCTGCTTGTAATTTTCAAGACTTTGGTTAGATTTTTTGGTGTGTATGATTAGTGATCGAGCTAAACTCTGTAGGACAATGCAGTGGCCTTCAGGACTGGAATTACCCATCCCTGGTTTAGAAGCTAATTTCACAGTTTTAGTGGTTTCTTCCAGTATATTGTCTGGTATTTGTATAAACAAAATATAATGAAATTGTTTTTGGGACTCTGATGGTCTAGGGTTGGAGAGGGTGGATTTTAAATGTAAAGAAAATGTTCATATATTTGTTGTTTTACATACAGGTCATTTCAAAAGTCATTCTGTATTATTGTGATGGGATTTCAGGTGCCAGCTTTGTATTTCAAAAAATAATTTCTTCACTTCTCTTTTGAATGTGTCATGTCACAGCAAACCAGTGACTACATTTCTCATCCTGCACTGCAACCTACAAACATGGCCGCCATGGACTACACTACCCACACTCACACGTTCACCGGAACTCTAATTACACACACCTGCACCCAATCTCACACACAATCACAAATACAGCATATAAGAGACTTTGTGTGCTATATGTGAGCATTTAGACTTTGCGAAGTATACGCTCAGCAGCCTAGTCTCTGTCATTGTCCAAGCCTTGTTTTCGTGTTTGCCATTCTGTGATTTGCCCTCTGTTTACTCTATTGACTTGGATTCTCTGCCCTGAATAGTTTTGACTGTTTGCCTGATCGCCTGACCTCTGCCTGTTTTTTAAGTACGGATTAAACTGCCAAAGTATTAAACTGCCAAACCTGCACTTGCTTCCGTCTCAGCCTCCATTTCGTGACAGAATGGAGTTACCCCTACACAGTAAAATCCCTAGTGTTGAATTAACAACCAGAGTGTTTATATGAGTCCAGTGGACTTATATAAACTCAGAAGGGTGTGAATTCAACACTGTGGGTGTTAAATCAACACTGGTGATTTTGCTGTGTAGATTACCCTATAGATTTTTAAGATTTTGATATACCTAAATTGCATGTGTTTTAGGTTCAACCTCAATTTTTATTTTATTCCTTGTTATGACAAAGAAAAGAAATCTCAGTGAGTCAAAATATCTTAAATATAGACACAATTACTCAATAATTCTTATTACAATATTATTACAATAAATTGTTATACTGTTGGCAGATAATGCTTATTTCTAGAAAGAAGCCAAATTAGCCAAAGGTCTTTATTATCATGTGCACAAAAGTCCTATGAAATTCTTAGTTGCATGTTGCTCATCGGGATTTTATATAAAATACAATGCCAATGCAAACCCTATCCAGCATACAAACATAGAAATCCCACAGAGGACTTAAAAATATATCCATTTGACTATATTTGCCTATATAATGCTTTTATTTGCTAACACAAATTTTGACTTTTTTTCACATTTTTAACTCAAATCAGTCTTTCAGAAAAGTCCCATTTTCTATAGTGGGTGAACACACTTCTCTACTCAGCATTGTATGTCAAAATGGCCTTTCAGAAAACAGGAAGTGTAAAATCCTGAGAACTTCCTGTGGAGTATTTTGCATATACAGTGCTGTGTTTTGGGAAGGCAACATGGCTGCCCCTGTCTGACCGACAAAACTTTTCAGCAGCTTCCTTCCCTGCCTGAATGTGAACAGCATCGTGGGAAAGATAGAAAGGCGTTCCTTGATGCATTGTACTCAGTCATTCAGCACCGCCAAACCCCTGAGCCCTAACAAATATAGCTAGAACAGTTATAGCATATGACATTGTTTCTGTTTGTGTGGGTGTGTTTGACAAGTGTCTGACTGTGTGTAGAAAAATGATGTAATTTGCTTATTTTGGTTTTTACTTCTTTGACTTTTCTGTCATTCTTTTTTTAATAGTACTTATTTTTTAATAAGTGTGTGTGTGTGTGTGTGTGTGTGTGTGTGTGTGTGTGTATGTGTGTGTGTGTGTGTGTGTGTGTGTGTGTGTGTGTGTGTGCACTGCCTTTCTTTGCATTGTACAAGTGTGAATATGTGTGCAAAAACTTGCCTTGCTTTCCTGAGATGACAGATTAAAGAAACATGGCCTTCTCTCTGCATTGTATTTCCTATCAGTGCTGATCTGAGCCTTTCTGGCATAAGGGACTTTAGAACTAATTCAGCACCAGGTCATGAGGTTACATGGATGGAGTCGCCAACAAGGAGTTTTATTTCCTTTCTTTTATGGGAACATAACTGCAATTTTGGCATTTGAATAAGTATGTGTCATCTTATGCGATAGCAGAAAAGTCATCTTCCACAGAGACTTTCCACCTTGGCAAATCCAACACACCAAAATTATTTTTTTAAAGAGGAAGATGCGAAGGTCAAGTGTACTAGGTCATACAAGGATTCTCTTACTTCCCATTCTCTTTTGTAAAAGCTCACAGATGGATCTCTCAGCTGCTTCCTGTTTATTGTTACGAAAACCTGTTGTACCGTCTTGACGAAGTTGCTTGACTATTGAACTCCAGGATGGAAACAAGTTTCCTATAGTGGCTTCCATGCACGCAGCGGATGTAATCGTTCCACTTGTTCATATCCGCCAGTAAAGTCTTGCCTCTGAACCTGAGGAAGGAAATTAAACAGTTATGATTTTCTGTGAAAGCAAGCATTACTTTCCCCTCCCTCTTTTCAATGTGCAGCAATATGTACACAGATATGTAATATTGGATCATTTTCCTCAATAAATAAATGACCAAGCATAATATTTTTGTCTCATTTGTTTAATTGGGTTCTCTTTATCTACTTTTAGAATGTGTGTGAAAATTTGATGATGTTTTAGGTCATATGTATGAAATGTAGAAAATTCTAAAGAGTTCACAAACTTTCAAGAACCACTGTATGCTAGCTTAACAACAAGTGGCTAATATTAGCCTCAGCTTTTATACAAATGTGTATAACAATGTCAGTACCAAAAATGTTCATTCTTATTATTTAAAATATTGTGGGAATAATCAACTTTAATGTTTGTTCTGCTTAAACAATAACATGCCTTTAAAAATCTGTTTTATCTTGGAACCAGAAAGCTGGATATTGTGATATGTTTGGCCCTGGATTTGGGTCAAGAACAACTCTAGAGCAGCGATAACTCTCCTAGCTGGCAGATCACTCCTCTGGCACATGGTGATGGGTTTTTCAAATACAGTAGGGAACTTGGGGGTCAGTTTGAGCTATTTGTAAAATATATTGGAATATCATGTAAACACCACATGTTTAATTGTTGTGCTACTGTGTATTTTATTCAAAAGGTAGTATGTGTACTGTTAATTGCTGTTGCCATAGTCAGTATTTTTCTGTAGATTAAGTGCTATCATCAACCCTGCTTTTAGTCAAAAATAACATAAAATTATGTCTGTTTATTTAGGAAACATAATATTAATTATGTTTGGATAACTGATAAATATGCTTGCTAGTGGACTCAACTTTTGAACCCTACACTAGGTGTGCTTCAAATTACTTTCTGAGGCTGAGGCTGTTCCTTTGCTCCCCAGACAAGAATTAAAATGGAAATAAAATTGATGTGAGATGCTTGTGCAGTGTTTTTAAATTTTAAATATTGAGTTTATACATTTTCTGTAAAACTAAATAAATAAATAAATAAATAAAAAAGGCCTTCCATTTGCATATAGTCTTTACACAAAGGATAAATCTAGAATTCTTCAGTTCATCTACAGAGCCTCATGAAACCAAAATGAAAGCTTGGAGAACCCTGAATTGTTAGAAGAGTATCGGGGGCTATTGTACCTTTGAAAAATCAGTTTATAAGATTTGCCCCAACACAAGAAACATCTGCTGGATTTAGAAGATCTGGTTTTCCAGGAGTTATAGGAGCAATTGACTGTACTCACATTCCGATTCAAAACCCAGGTGGAGAAAATGGAGAGCTGTTTCACAACAGTAAGGACTATTGTTCCATCAACGTTTAAATTGTGTGTGATGAGAAGGCCCAAATGACCAACAATTTAGCTCAATGGCCAGGATCTACACATGAGAGCAGAATCTTTGATAACAGCTACCTCTGTGCTCTGCTTGAAAGTCATGCAATTCAGGGCCACCTAGTAGGTGACAGTGGTTACCACTGTCGTCAACACCGGCTGAAAAAGATACAACACGTCTCACATTGCAGCAAGAAGTCTTGTCGAGGGGGTGTTCGGTGTTTGGAAAAAGATGTTCAAACAAAGCTTGATACAACATTGGCAGTCATTGTTGCTCTGGCAGTGCAGTATAATTTTGGGGAAAGACTTGGAGATGGGATACTATCAGAGTTTGAAGTAGATAACTGAATTGAGCACACAGAGGATGAAGAGGAGGACAACAATGCTGCCACAGTAATGTGGTAAATGTATAGCATGTAGCACATATATTGTATGTGTGTATGCTACTTTAGTCACTTGATAAATCTTTCATATAGTGCACATTTTCTTTATTTTACATTTCTTAATTAGCATTATTGCAATAATAAGCTTTCACCTTTTCTTTATTACAATAATGTGACAGTAACATCCATATACTATTACAGAACTAACACTGTTTACTAGTTTTATATATATATATATAGCATTCTTGATTTGAATTAAGTTCTTTTCTTTCTCTAATTGTAGTAATTCAAAATGATTTTTTGCTGAATTTGCTTCTTTGTCTTTTGCTCTTTGGGGGCTTTGAGCACCGAGTTTGATCTTGTGCCAGAGCTGCTCCATTGCTGACATGTTTAGTAGGTGTGGAACTCATGCAGGTACCGGTCCTTAGGTCTTCATCATTCACATCTAGAATAAATATGATTTAAAAATAAGACATGAAGGTGAAAATGAAATGCAGCTAATATACTTTTGTGGGATGATGTCGGTGACTCCAGCTCGTCGGCAATGGAATTATTGTCGAACGGGTTGCACAATAGGGTTATCTGTTGCGAAATCATCTGTATAATTTTTTGTGACAATGAATTGCGAAATGTGTCCTTTCTCTCCTGTGCTGCATCTTTTTTGCTTTCCAGCAGGCTTTCAGATTATAAAAATCTCGCTTGTTTTTAATCCCCAGAGAAGCATTGAAATCAGCGGTTAGCTGGACCCAGGCATCTTCTTTCTTTTTAATTGTCATGTTATCTGTCCTTTTGTCTTCAATTTTTGTTCTACATTAATTGATATAATAAATTTTTTCATGGCTTGTAAAATTTCAGCTTCTAATATGCTGCACCATTTTCTCAGCCTGTATCGGTTATGCGAATGAGCGGTTAATAACGGAAGTTGATTTATTTTTTTTTTATTCAAAAGTTCCTTCACTCGCACGAGTTACATTGTTACTGTTTAGTTACACTGGAGAATTCATATATTTCCAGGTTTATGAAATCCTCACGTGCTACCGCAATGTCGTCAATGGCGGATGCATCATGGCGGAGAAAATTAGTCTTAAATTGTCACATTTCAAAGATGTTTTGGAAGCAATCGCAGATTTTCAGATAGTTTATTAAACAAACAAAGAACAAAACAAAGACACTAAGACAACTTGGCATAATATTGTGGCAAAAACTAAACAAACTAACAAGATCAATAAACATGGAACACGGTGGTCTAAGACAAATGAAAGACAGAGAAAAAGTGCAAAAAATGGCTATATGTAAGTGTGCTTGTTAACAGAAACATGATTCAGGTGCAGGTGGTCATGTGACATGTTGTAGTATAGTGCAGTGGCTGATGGGAACTGAAGTCCAGAGTTACCACCTTGATATATGACAGAAACCCCCCCCAGCCGAGCGGTAAGGCGGAGCGACGACCTCAGCCGAGCGGGAAGGCGGAGCGACATCCTCAGCCGAGCCGGAAGGCAGAGCGACGTCCTCAGCCAAGCAGGGAGGCTGACCTTCATCCTTCGCTGACTCAGTTTGTTGAATTAGATCCATTATAGGGGACGGAGGGTGGGAGATGGTACTAGCCCCAACCACAGACTCCCACTTGTACCTGGACTCCTCCTCCTGTTGGCGTTTCGTGGCGTAGTCCTCCGTGAACATAGGTGATAGATTGAAGCCCAGGTAATTCCTGGCAACCTGCTGCTTACGTAGAGCAGCTTGGTACTCCTCCTCCTGTTGGCGTAGCGTAGCGAAGTACTCCGCGAACATAGGTGGCATAGTGACGCCCAGGCACTTCATCATGATCTGCTACTTCCGTTGAAGGTCTTTCGTTCTGTCATGTTTCTAAGATGGTTTGGAAGCAATCACAGATTTTCAGATAGTTTATTAAACAAACAAACAAACAAACAAACAAAACAAAGGCAACTTGGCATAATACTGTGGCAAAAACTAAACATAAACTAACAAGATCAATAAACATGGAACACGGTGGTCTAAGACAAACGAAAGACAGAAGCAGTGCAAACAATGGTTATATATAAGTGTGCTCGTTAACAGAAACGTGATTCAGTTGTAGGTGGTCATGTGACATGTTGTAGTACAGTGTAATGGCTGATGGGAACTGAAGTCCAGAGTTACCTCCTTGATATATGACATAAATGGAGGTTTTAATCGCAGGTTAGAATCCCTGATTTGTTCATCTGTGTTTAAAATGAAGTGGTGCAAAACAACTTGATTTAAAATAAAACCCAGATCAACAAATCCTAGATTAGCTCTAAACTGTGCTTAATTTAATCCTTATTGGTGCAACCCACCCTAAGAGTTTAATGCTGTATGGTCCAAAGTCTAAACTGGTCCTTTCAGTGCATGTTTATCAGAAGTGCAACAACTTGGGATGTATTAAAATGACTTATGGTTTTCAGCTCTGTTGAATTCTCAAATCCGATTAGTCAGTAGGTGCTGATTCTTTTTCTATAAGAGCAGCTCTAGTGCTGGGTGTAATTCAGATGATAGATTTATTAATGCACTCCTTATAATATGTAATTGTTTGTGTAATGAGACCTAATTCACATTGGCAGAAGATTTGCATACTCTAAGGTTAATAAAGAACAGATTAAAGCATGGGGCTATTTAACAAAGAAATATGTATAATTGTTGATTTGTCATTTATTTAACATTTATGGAAGGCTTCAGTGCTTTGTAACAGTGAGAATGTTTTCCACTACTGGAAAGTCTTCTGGAAGGGGACTTTCTGGTTTCTCTGTAACATGACAGGCTACATTATTAGTTTTTGTCTTATTAATGTCAAAGAGAGAAAAAGACAGACTGGTGAGGGAACAGATGTTTATAGCTGTTATAAGGTAAGTGATAAAAAGAGCTAATTTGTCTGGCAGAGATTCCACAACCTTAGAAAAAAAACTATAGACAGTTAAAAAGTATGTATTCATTAAGAAATATGACTAAACTCTAATTGTTGGTTAACAGCTGTGGTATAAGAGAAATAAAACACTTCAGGACAATGTAATCTATTTCAGATAAGTTCTCTATAAAAGCACACAATGTCATGGTTTATTCTTTAAGTATTGTAGACAATAAAGTCTGTAAATTGTACATGCTTTCAAATAATTGGATTTTTAAAATTTGTGCCCCAAGCAACCTGCATTGTAGCTTAAACAATGCAGTTTAAACATCTCTTGTGTTATTGTGTTAATGCCTGGGAATGAAATTAATCTAAAGTTTTTTATGCTGCTGAACTTCCACCCCCTCCCATAAGTGTTTGAATTGTTAGTTTAACCCAGAGTTCATGAGCTCAGTGCAGAACACACACTTCCTTGTCCTTATCAGTTGGGCCTAAACTCTAGAGGGGAGAAACGCTGCCTATCGTAACACAATGAAGTGTATCTACAATAAAGAATGTAAATAGAGTGCATATTAGAGTAGTAAGTTCTCTAAAGCTAATAGGTTCTAAAAAGTTATTATACTTGTTAAAGCTTCCAACATAATTGTTACCAAATATTCACAGACACAGCTTTGATTTATAGACACAGATTTGTAGTGATATACTTGTTAAATCTGATTTGGAGGAAAGTTTGAAACCAAGCCAGGAATCTTTTCCATTCTCACTAGCAGAGGATGATTTTATTTATTTATTTATTTATTTTACTCAAATCCAAGTGAGAGTTTAAGATCTTAGCAGAGGCCTATAGGTGTGTCGAGTAGCTCTCTGGGTAGAATCTTAAATATTATGCTGTTAAAATGGAAATTTATCTAACCGGCTGAAACTATAAGTAAGGTTATGTGGAAAAGGATTAAACTTATCTTTTTTTAAATAAAAAAAAATCACAGTAAGATTAATTATGCATTTATGACCTTAGTTTTAAAAAAATAAATAAAAAAAATAAAAAAAAGTGGGTGCCTCAAGGGTTACATGGAAGGTTAACAGTTTTCCAGTAGTGTTCCATTTGTAACCTCCTCAAAGAGAAAACCATTGTTGTATACAGAAAACATGTAAAGGTTCCCCCAGAGGAACAAACCAAATAAATATTTAGGGTGCTAGGTGAAAGTGTATATTGTATTCTTTCTGTAGCAAATATGCAAATTCATTTGTTCATTTATGATCAGTAAGCATTTTATCCTGGTCAAGGCCACAGTGAATCTGGAGCATATCCAGGAAATGCTGGGTGTAACGCAGGCATACATGTGAATTTGATGTCAGATGACTGCACGGCATCAGAGACACTTGCACATTCACTCACATACATTTATACCAAGGGGCAGTTTAAAGTAGCTAATTTGGGATGTACAGTATCTCACAAAAGTGAGTACACCCCTCACATTTTTGTAAATATTTGATTATATCTTTTCATGTGACAACACTGAAGAAATGACACTTTGCTACAATGTAAAGTAGTGAGTGTACAGCTTGTATAACAGTGTAAATTTGCTGTCCCCTCAAAATAACTCAACACACAGCCATTAATGTCTAAACCGCTGGCAACAGAAGTCAGTACATCCCTAAGTGAAAATGTCCAAATTGGGCCCAATTAGCCATTTTCCCTCCCCGGTGTCATGTGACTTGATAGTGTTACAAGGTCTCAGGCGTGAATGGGGAGCAGGTGTGTTAAATTTGGTGTCATCGCTCTCACACTCCCTTGTACTGGTCACTGGAAGTTCAACACGGCACCTCATGACAAAGAACTCTCTGAGCAACTGAAAAAAAGAATTGTTGCTCTACATAAAGATGGCCTAGGCTATAAGAAGATTGCCAAGACCCTGACACTGAGCTGCAGCATGGTGGCCAAGACCATACAGCAGTTTAACAGGACAGGTTCCACTCGGAACAGGCCTCGCCATGGTCGACCAAAGAAGTTGAGTGCAAGTGCTCAGCGTCATATCCAGAGGTTGTCTTTGGGAAATAGACGTATGAGTGCTGCCAGCATTGCTGCAGAGGTTGAAGGGGTGGGGGGTCAGCCTGTCAGTGCTCAGACCATACGCTGCACACTGCATCAAATTGGTCTGCATGGCTGTCGTCCCAGAAGGGAGACTCTTCTAAAGATGATGCACAGGAAAGCCCGCAAACAGTTTGCTGAAGATAAGCAGACTAAGGACATGTATTACTGGAACCATGTCCTGTGGTCTGATGAGACCAAGATAAACTTATTTGGTTCACATGGTGTCAAGAGTGTATGGAGGTAACCAGGTGAGGAGTACAAAGACAAGTGTGTCTTGCCTACAGTCAAGCATGGTGGTGGGAGTGTGATGGTCTGGGGCTGCATGAGTGCTGCCGGCACTGGGGAGCTACAGTTCATTGTTTGAACCATGAATGCCAACATGTACTGTGACATACTGAAGCAGAGCATGATCCCCTCCCTTCGGAGAAGCATGATAACGAATCCAATCACACCTTCAAGATGACCACTGCCTTGCTAAAGAAGCTGAGGGTGAAGGTGTTGGACTGGCCAAGCATGTCTCCAGACCTAAACCCTATTGAACATCTGTGGGGCATCCTCAAACGGAAGGTGGAGGAGCACAAGGTCTCTAACATCCACCAGCTCCATGATGTCGTCATGGAGGAGTGGAAGAAGACTCCAGTCGCAACCTGTGAAGCTCTGGTGAACTCCATGCCCAAGAGGGTTAAGGCAGTGCTGGAAAATAATGGTGGCCACACAAAATATTGACACGTTGGGCCCAATTTGGACATTTTCACTTAGGGGTGTACTTACATTTGTTGCCAGAGGTTTAGACATTAATGGCTGTGTGTTGTTATTTTGAGGGGACAGCAAATTTACACTGTTACACAAGCTGTACACTCACTACTTTACATTGTAGCAAAGTGTCATTTCTCCAGTGTTGTCACATGAAAAGATATAATCAAATATTTACAAAAATGTGAGGGGTGTACTCACTTTTGTGAGATACTGTAAATGAAGGAACTCTCCATGGACACAAGGATGAGAACAGTAATTAAACTCAGTATCGAATCCTGAGTGCTAAATCGTGAGGGACCAACTGGTGCGTGCTTATTACAGTTATTTTTGATAGAAAAGCATGCATTACAGAACCCTTGCCTCTTTGGAGCAAGAATGGTACTTCCTAGACATTTTCAGCAGAAATGGATCTAATCCTGGTCTTAAATATATGCTTAAACAAATGTGGGGATAAATAATCCGTAAGAGCTGAAAACTGAGAGGAAGGCAGCTATAACTGTCTTAATCTATCTTTGCTGTCCATGCCTATTTTCCAGAATGACAGGCCTTTATGAAATGTTATAATAATATTCAGTGGTCTGGGAAAACCATCCACCATGGCGGTGACTATTTTCTAATAAAATACACGGCAACCATGCTTTAGCCATATGAACAAAATAAAACAAAACCATTAACATGTGGGTCTGGATCTTTTCAACAGTTATATCCCTTTCAGGATGACTGAAATTAATTTCTCATTGTGGAACAGCATGGGAATATTTCACACATAAGTTTCTCATAAATGTTTCTCAATTAGGACTAGCAGGCACAGGCAGACAGACAGACAGACAGACAGACAGATAGATAAATATTTTTCAGGAAAAACATCCCCCCAAAAATTAGTGGCTATTGTGATAAAACTAGAGTATATAGGTTTGATTGTCCCACTTCCAGAGACCTGCTGCATCTCTTTTCCATACATCAGACAGAGCAGTCATTCATCACTCTCCACCAGAAGAAAGAAAAAAAAGGCACGGGTGAAAGTGTACAGTCTCAGAGATCAGCCAATGTATTTCCCATTACTCCACACAGATAGCTCTTGGATGGAAAAGCAAGGTGGCGTAATATTGGGGAGATCTGCTGGAGCACTTAGAGGTCGACCAGCTGTCCACATCACAGGCCTACTGATTTTGTGGGCTCTGTAATTATCATGCAGTGGGCTATTTCTGTGATATTCAGCTATGGATTAGTCTAAAGGACACCCGAACTGTTTCCATGGCAAAGTTGGAAAGTCGCTGGCAAAAAATAACAAACAGAAGGAACTCAATCAAGATTGAACGTGACTCTTGGGCAGAGCAACGATTCAAAATACTTTGGTGAATAAAAAATAAATAGAAAAGAACTGCCTGGGATTGATTAGGGAATAGTTATTGAGTGTGTCCTATGGCAAATATTTCTTGATTGCAAAACAAATTTGTAGTTGATAAGATTTCGGTTATAATATTTAAACAATGGTTATTACAATGTTATGAAAATAACTGTCATGATACCTTGACCAGCTAAAAATCATTGATCAAATCACTTACTAGCAAAATGCAACTGTTTCTGAAACAAATGTTTGTTTTTAACACAACTTTAAGTGTAATATATTATTTTTTTTAAAAACTTTATATATTTTTCTTTTTCACAGACTTAAGGCTTTCTTCTTTGAAGAAATGCAGAGTTCTAAAGAAAATCTTACAACCCAAAACCCCTCAATATCCCATTACAAAAAATTGTCAGGAGGCAGAGATCTATGCAGTTGCAGATAATTACTTTATTAAAAGGCAGGTGAACAAATCCAAATTGGCAATCAAGATCAAAGTCCAAAGCACCCATGCTTTCCTCTTGTCTAGATAACAAGTAACTAGTTTGCACAAACAAGCTATCCTAACAGTTTGTATAGAACTAAATGTACACAGCTGCATAGATTTCAGTTTTTGAATGTAAGGGGAAATAAAATTTGAAAAATAACTCTTCTTTTTTTTTTTTTTACCTTATAATGCCACATAATGGGCTTTTCATCAAAAGCAAGACTGGGTGAATCCTGATTGTTTTTTCAAAAGGACACAGAGAGGTGATGTACTTGTATTATCATGTAATGAAGCCACAATTTTGCGTGTGCATTTAGAGAAAACAAATGTGTTACAGTTCGGCCAGCTCTCCCCTACTGTTGCTTTTTAGCAGCCAGTAGCTTTCAACACATTACTGTTTGGTAATAAGCTCCATAAGGTGAGGCATTTTTTTGTATCAAGTTTGGGATATGTTTCCGTTTCAGGGGAAGTGGATGATCATAAATCCATGGAAGTGTAGAGCTGAAAGTTTGTTACAATTTGCAGTGTAAAAATCTGATAGGTAACTGGAAAACAAGATAATAGTTGGGCAGAGAAGGTTGCCATAGACAGGGATGGTTTTGAAAGGGCATGCAAAGGGCATTCATCATTAAAAAGGTCACATGACCAAAATCAATATTTGTAAGTAGTATGTATGTAATTTAAACCACATTGCAAAATGCCTTTTTCTTTTGATATGAGGTTGATTCATTAAAACAATGTGTAAGAGACTGTGACCAAATGTTAGCCTTGGGCTGTCACAGCTTGGTGCAATTATTTTTATGTGGCACGGCATGTCTGGGGGCTGAGAGAGAGGCACTCACCTGCACCTTGATGTATTTTCTGAGAACAAAAAGCAAGAAAGTGTTTGAAATAGGACAACCCTTGTTAGCAATGTGATTATTTGGCTATATACAGTGCTGTGAAAAAGTTGATTCTTCACAGATTTCTTCGGTTTTTATGTATATCTCATACTAAATTGTTTAAAAAATTAAAACAAAATCTAAGATAAAACAAAGGCAACATGAGTAAACAGAAAATACAGTTTTTAATTGATAATATTATTTATTGAAGCAAAAAAAAAGTTATCTAATACCAACTAGGCCTGTTTGAAAATGTATTTGCCCTTGCAGTTACTAATTCCCCAAATCTATGAAACTGCATTCATAATGGGGTTCAGCTGGACTAGACGTAACCAGGCCTGATTACTGCAAACCCTTGAGTGGATATAAGGCTCAGGATACGGTGCTGTGAAAAAGTATTTTTTCTGTTTTTGTGTATATCTCATGCTAAATTGTTTCAGAAATTAAAACAATATTTAAAACAACGAGAACCTGAGCAGACACAAAATACAGTTTTTAAATGATAATGTTTCTTATTGAAGCAAAAAATAAATAAAAATCCAGTAACAATTGGGCCTGCGTGAAAATGCATTTGCCCCTGTAGTTACTAATTCCTCAAATCTATGAAACTGCATTTATAATGTGGTTCAGCTGGACTAGACACAACTAGGCCTGATTACTGCAAACCCTTTTCAATCAAATCAGCACTTAAAGAGAACTTTTTCAACAACATGAAGTTGGTTAAAAGGTTGTACACAGTAATACTCTATACCAAAATGGAAAGAAATTCCAGAAATTATGAGGAAAAAGGTGATTGAAATACATCACTCTGGGAAGGGTTACAAAGCTATTTCAAAGGCTCTGGGACGCCAAACCACAATGAGAGTCATTATCTCCAAATGGAAAAACTCAGCAGAGTGGTGAACCTCCCCAGAAGTGGCCAACCTTCCAAAATTCTTCCAAGAACACAGCAATTACTCATCCAGTAAGTGACAAAAGACCCAAGGACTACATTGAAGGAACTACAGGCTAAAATGGCAAAAATGCAAAAATGGCATTCATGGAACAGTGGCGAGGTAAAAACCACTGCTAACCCAGAACAACATTAAGGCTCATCTGAATTTTGCCAAAACACACATTGATGCTCCTCCTTTTGGAAGAATGTTCTGTGGATTGATGAGTCGAAACTGGAACTGTTTCGAAGACAGCACAATGTACTAAATTCTAAACTATTACAGTATAACAGAGCAGAATTCTAAATTCTAAAATATTAAAATAGAGCAACAATCAGTTCTAAATTCTAGACTATTACAATGTAACTGGGTGGAGATCTAAATTCTAAACTATTACAATAGAGCAGAATGGAGTTCTAAATTCTTAACTCTTACAATGTAACAGTGTAGAGTTTTAAATTCTAAACTTTTACAATGGAGCGGTACAGACTTCTAAATTCTATATTATTACAATGTAACAGGGGAGCATTCTAAATTCTAAACTTACAGTGTGACATTGTGAAGTTCTAAATTCTGAACTATTACAATGTGACAGTGTGAAGTTCAAATTTTAATATGGAAGTATTTTGCAGACAATATTCCAAAGCAATTGCAAACTGTCTTTGCAATTGCATTTCCTATTTGTGGATGTATCAATTGTGACATAATGCAAATGAAAATGCAAATCATGTATTACCGTTTGCTTTTTCATTTACACGAACGTACAGTGTCTGCCAAATTTCAAATGGAAACGCAAAGTCCATTTGCAACTGCATTTCCTGTGTGTTACGCTTTATGACCCTGTCATATTGAAATAGCAATAGCAATTACTCTGTTTGCTATTTCATTTCCTCAGTGTGGTGTATAGAGCCTGACAAAATTCAAACGGAATGCCAAAACCATTTGCATTTGCATTTCCCATGCATTGAACAGAAACCTGCCAATCAGTGTTGGGGGTGGGAGTATACTATGAGGTGTGTTTGTAATTGGAAGTGACGTCATTCACAGTCAAGCACATTTTAGACTGGCTGGCGATCACCAGAGATTCACTGCACATTCAAGATTCTCTCTTCTATTTGTCAAACAATAAACACACAGAAAGGACAAAATGTGTATTGTCTTACTCTGGAGTGAAATAAGAACCAAGTACAATTGAATATATTTGAAATTTTTTCTCCCATTAAATGCCCCTGAAGCTAATCTCTCAGAAATGCAGCTCACCAGCTCTTAATTGTAATGAAGTCAGTAAGGGACCGTCTAAAAAATTTTATGACCTGGGCAACTGTGTATGATTCTACCAAGATTATAGTCTTCTACTTCACTGGATATTATAATACAGTATGGAAGCATTTATTTATTATTTATTTTTATAACATATTTTATACCTTATATTTAATGATATACATATATAAATGTGATTACACATATAAACAATTATTATTATATAAACAGTATTTTGCCACATAAAAGCCAGGGTTAGTCTTAGCAACTACAGCAAAATGCTGTATGTGTAATATTCAGAGTGATGAATACTCTTGTGATTTTATGAAGCTATTTAAACAGCATAGAAGATGGAGATATGGGTAAAGGAGTAGAATGGAAAAACAGATTTTGTGTGTTGTGTCAGTGTGACTGTGTGGCCTCATGTGTAAGATTGGGGGAATTCGGTTCTGCCCAAGGAGGGGCTTGAAAGACTGAAAAAAAACCCTCTATAATGGAGCCAGAAATTTTCAGGGTAATCTCTTTGGCACTGCTAAAAAGTGTCTGTGGTTTAAATCCTTAATTTCAAAATTGTTTTGGATATACAAATAATATTGGCCTAAAAGTGCTGGATGTGGTGAGGGGGAGTGAGGGTAATCAATCCCAGGTTGCGTGTGTGTGCAGTTAGCGGTGCCACTATAGCAAAGCACAGTTGGTTCTAGTTTAGTGTCTGTATAGTTTGTTTTGCCTCCTTGCAGTCATTCCTTCCTTATCCTTCCCTCCATTCCTTCCTGCTCGATCAGTTTCTGACATTCCTTCCTCTACATTATATCACACTCTACTTTTTTTTTTTTCTAGCGCACAGCTAAAGCAACTGTTCTCAAATTAAGCTCTATGTTTAATTAGGGTTAACTGGTATTTCAGAAATGCTAAATTGCAGGCAATAAATAGTTTTTAAATAATAATAATAATAATAATAATAATGATAAGAAGAAGAAGAAGAAGAAGAAGAAGAAGAAGAAGAAGAAGAATAACATGGCTGTCAACACCAATCGTACCATCAGGGCGAACTGACCGGACATCATTCTCCATGATAGAAGCAAGAGATGTTTGCTCATCAGTATTTTTTTTTAAGCATTCAGAGGTGGACTTGGATCATTGTCTTGCTGCATAATTGAGTTGCGCTTGAGTTTCAACTTATGGACTGATGACCGGACATTCTTCTTTAAGATTTTCTGGTAGAGAGCAGAATACATTTTTCCCTCAATTATTGCAAGTTGCCCAGGCCCTGAAGCAGCAAAGCATCCCCACACCATCACACCGCCACCACCATGCTGTATGATGTTCTTTTTGTGGAATTTAGTGTTTGGTTTACACCAGATGTATTGAGACCCCTGTCTTCCAAACAGTTCCACTTTTGACTCATCAATCCCCAGAACATTCTCCCAAAAGTTTTAAGGATCATCAAGGTATGTTATGGCAAAATTCAGAGGAGCCTTAATGTTCTTCTTGGTTAGCAGTGGTTTTCACCTCGCCACACTTCCATGGGTGCTATTTTTGCCAAGTGTCTTTCTGCTAGTGGAGTCATGAATCTTTATTGATTCAGGTTGAAAAAAAAAATCAATTTGGAGATAATGGCTCTCACTTTGGTTCTTTGGAGTCCCAGAGCCTTTGAAATAGCTTTGTAACTTTTCCCAGACTGATGTATTTCGATCAACTTTTTCCTCATCATTTTTGGAATTTCTTTCAATTTTGGCATAGTGTGTTACTTGGTAAGACCTTTTAACCAACTTCATGCTGTTGAAAAACTTCTATTTAAGTGTTGATTTGATTGAAAAGGGTTTGCAGTAATCAGGCCTAGTTGTGTCTAGTCCAGCTGAACCACATTATAAATGCAGTCTCATAGATTTGAGGAATTAGTAACTACAGGGGCAAATACATTTTCACACAGGCCCAATTGTTACTGGATTTTTTTTTTTTTTTTTGCTTCAATAAGAAACATTATCATTTAAAAACTGTATTTTGTGTCTGCTCAGGTTCTCGTTGTTTTAAATATTGTTTTAATTTCTGAAACAATTTAGCATGAGATATACCCAAAAACAGAAAAAATACTTTTTCACAGCACCGTATCCTGAGCCTTATATCCACTCAAGATGCAGTCAACAAATTTAAATTTGATGAGTCATGCCACAAGGATGACTGTGTACATTTTAACCACATTATGCAAGCGTAAATGTATGTATCCCTCACAAACCAAACCCCTTCCAATGCATTAAAACAAAACACATGTAGTCCATGTAATTGGCGTCTTTAAAGAATTCAAAAATCCATATTTTTATGTGACTCTTTTATGTCTCTTTTTCACAAAACAAATTACAACCCAGGAAGTTGGGTATTAGGCTGATTTGGATTTAATGCTTAAATTATACACCAAAAAGCCAAAAATCCCAAGCAATGTATGAAGCTAAGATATTTTTTACTAGACTGTCAGCATGATCTTGCAAAAAGGCTCGCCACATATAAATTAAAGCAATGAACTGGACTGATGGTTTTACTGTGTGTCCACAGTGAAAGCATTTACAGCAAAGTTGTTAAATAATGGCAGTACAACTGACACTGAAACTGACAGGTGTCAGCTCTTTAAAAAGAAAAACAGACTCCATGAAAAATATAAACTGATACAAACCTGTGTTCCTACTATTTTCAAGGCCTTAATTTATGCAAGAGATCAGTGCAATAGCTCCTCTTGGCACATAACAATTTGTATCAAAGATTCATATACAACCTATAATCACTATGATAGTAAGAGACATATAATCTATATTTTTGGATGCTAAAAAATCATTCTGAGCACCAGAGATTTACTCAAGTAATTTTATTTGTGTGGTGCTTTTAACAGAACACATTGCCAAAAAACAGATTTACCGAAATATGGATGTGGATCCATCCATCCACACCACACTTCTTCAGGGTCGCAGGGGGACCTGGAGCCTATCCCAAGGAACATCGGGCACAGGGCAGGGTACACCCTGCCAGTCCAGCGCAGGGCACAATCACATACACACTGAGGCGTGAGGTGAACACGCTAACCACTAAGCCACTTTATGTTTTATGTTTTATTGATGGCAAAAATAAAACAAAACACCAACATGACCAGGCCTGATCTGTCTTTCTATCTGCAAGATCTATACAGTAGACGGAGGTACGATTGATGCCTGCCTATGTTTTGGCTAAGAAGTTTGGTGAACAAGTGTATAGTGTGATGTTTGAAGGGATTTGAGGATTTTTACACTGTGTACTTTAATGTTAGTGTCACGAAATGGAGGCAGAGATGGAAGCAAGTGCAGGTAGGCAGATACATAATAATTCCAAGGGTAAGACAAAATCCGTGGTCAATAAACAGGCAGAGGTCAGGCGATCAGGCAAGCAGGCAAAACTATGCAAGGCAGAGAATCGAGGTGAAGAACGTAAACAATGGTCAAATATCACTAAGCCAAAACGCGAGCATAAGGCTTGAATAACAACAGAGACAAGTCAGCTGAATGTTTACTTCGCAAAATCTGAGTGTTCACAAAGTCCTTTAAATGCTGTGTATGTGCTGTGTGTGAGATTGGGTGCAGGTGTGTGTAGTTAGTACTCCGGCGAAGGCAAGTGTGTGCGTGTGTGGGAAGTGTAGTCCTCAGCGGCAATATTTTTAGTTAATGGTGCCTCCTGGTAAATGGAATTGCTGGTTTGCTGTGATATTACAGAGCCCTACATAGCTGTGGGTCCAAGATGTCTTGCGCAGGCACGTAGTACTGTTCCTCTGGCCCATATCCCTCCCATTAGAGTATTCGAGCCTACCCCTCCTGTGCTGCGAGTTTAGGATGTTCTTTATGAGGTAGGCAGGTTGACCATCGATCTCCAGTGGGACAGGAGGGGCGTCAAGGGACACATCCGTGGCTAGAGGTCCAGGGATAACAGGCTTGAGTCGTGAAACGTGAAATGATGGTGCTATGTGGCTGTGACGAGGTAACTCCAATTTGTAGGTGACTTCATTAATTTACTTGATGATCTTGAAAGGTCCGGTGTACCTTGGGGTGAGTTTTCTGCAAGCATGTTTTTGCTTAAGGTCCCTTGTGGAAAGCCAGACTCTATCACCTGGCTGGTACTGCGGGTGCTCACTGCGACAACGATCAGCCTTACGCTTGTAGGTGCGTGAGGTCTGCACAAGACGTTGATGTGTACTTGCCAAAACCTATTTGCTCCTCTAGAACCATTGGTCAACGGCCGGTGATTCGGTGGGGTTGGTATTCCATGGGAACAGCGGAGGCTGGTAGCCTAAAACACCTGTGGCTAAGTGACATAGAGAATTCTGGGCGTATTTGGCCCAGGGGAGGAATCTTCACCAGTCCTCGGGGTTGGACGCACAGAATATCTGGAGGAACCGTCCAATCTCCTGGTTAGCTGGTTCCACTTGACCATTTGCTTGTCGGTGGTAGCCAGAGGTGAGATTGATGGTGGTCCACATCTTCTCCATGAAACTAGACCAGATCTGTGACATGAACTGTGGTCCCCGATCACTGACTATCTCTTCTGGGATTCCGAAGTACCTGAGCACGTGCTGAAAAAGCAATTTGGCTGTCGTGAAGGCTGTTGGGATAGCAAGTAGTGGAATGAGGTGCAGTGACTTGGAAAATTGGTCCACGGCCACTAAGATAGCTGTGTTGCCTTGGGATTCTGGTAGGTCAGTGATGAAGTCAATAGACACGTTGGACCAGGAATGCTTGGCGGCCAGTAGTGTCCGTAGAACCTTACATTAGGCACACGTAGAGCAGGAAGACACTATGCGGTGCACCTCCCTTAACAGGTTAGGCCACCAGTACTTCTCCCGCAACAATGGTAAGTGCGATGTGCACCTGGGTGACCTGTGGCGACCGCAGTATGGGCCCAGGAAATGAGCTTTTGTCGGTGCTGTTCTGGCATGAAGTCTCTTCCGGGGGGCATGCTGCTGGAACTTGTGATCTTGGTATGTGTGCTAGTGTTTGGTCCAAATCCCACTCCAGGGAGCTGAAGATACAAGAAGGTGGGAGAATGAATTCCTCGTGGCTCTCTCAAACCTCACTGCTGTCTAGATGGGAGAGAGCATTGGCCTTAGTATTTGAGCCTGGCCTGTAAGATGAAGTGAACTGGAAATGTGAGAAGAATAATGATCAGTGGGCATGGCAACGTGACAGACGTTTGGCAGTCCGTAGGTACTCTAGGTTCTTGTGGTCAGTGAATATGATGAAGGGGTGTGTTGCTCCCTCCAGCCAATGCCGCCATTCTTTCAGGGCTAATTTCACTGCCAAGGGTTCTCTGTTTCCCACATCATAGTTACATTCTGCTGGTGACAACTTCCAGGAAAAGAAGGCCACGGGGTGAAGCTTGGGCTTATCTATGAACTGTGGAGAGGATAGCTCCTACACTGGTCTCAGATGCATCAACCTCTTCCACGAAGGGCTTGGACAGGTCTGGGTACTTAATGATTGGAGTTGGGGTGAAGGCTTCCTTGAGTTGCTTTAGTGTTGTTTGGGCGGCTGTATACCAGGACAATCAGCAGGGACATTAAAGGGTGTGCGATGGAGCTGAAACCCCTGATGAAACATCGGTAGAAATTGGCAAAGCCCAGGAATCATTGTAACTCTTTGACTGTTCCTGGAGTGGGCCACTCCACAACTGCCTGCACCTTACCTTGGTACATGGTGACCAGCTCAGGGCTGATGATGTAGCCTAGGAACGAGATAGTGTGCTGGTGAAATTCACACTTCTCTGTTTTGACGTAGAGCTGGTACTTGAGGAGTTTTTGCAGGACTTGCGGGACATGGCAAACATGTTATTCCGGGGAACTGGAATATATCAAGATGTCATCAATGTATGTGATTACGTTGCGACCCAGCATGTCCCTTAGGATGTCATTAATCAAGCACTGAAATACTGAGGGGGTGCTAGAGAGCCCATACAGCATAACCAAGTATTCATAGTGTCCTGAGGTTGTACTGAAACCCGTCTTCCACTCATCTCCCTCTCGGATACGGACCAGGTTGTATGCACTGCGAAGGTCCAGTTTTGTGAAGATGGTGGCTGCTCGGAGTTGTTCTAGGGCTACTGGGACCAGAGGAAGAGGGTAGTGATACTTCATGCAATATTGATTGAGACCCAATGCATGGCCTGAGACCACCTCCCATTTTCTTCACAAAGAAGAAACCTGCTGACGCAGGGGATGTAGAGGGTAGGATGTAACCCTGCTGGAGTGCCTCTCGAATGTATTCCTCCATATCTCGTTGTTCTGTCTGTGATAAGGGATACACCTGCCCTTGAGGTGGCATGGATCCAGGGAGCAGCTTGATAGCACAATCATATGGTCAAAGTGGAGGTAGTCCTCTGGCCTTTTCCTTGCTGAAAACTTCCAAGCGGTCCTGATATTCCAGTGGAACGTGAACTGGAGCGGGTTGATCAAGCTTACAATGGCCGCCAGCGCAACTACTGATGTTGGTAGACAGTGTGTAAGGGTAGACCAGTGTGTGATTTGTTTGTTCGTCCATGAAATGCATGGGTTGTGCTGTTCCAACCAAGGGAGACCTAGGATAATGGGATGTCTGCTGGATACTGTGACATAGAAAACAATGGATTCTCTGTGGAGTGTGCTGATTTGAAGCGGTTCTGTGCCATGGGATATGTGCCCCTTCCCAATAGGGGCGCCATCAGTGGCTTGGATTTTATGTGGCTGTATTAGTGGACAGACGGGGATGTTGTACCGGTGAACAGGGTTCTGATCGATGAAATTCCCCGCCACTCCAGAGTCAATCAATTAATTTTGTAAATTGAGGAAATTGAGAATGAGTATTTGTAGCGACCAGCATTGACTGAGCAAGGTGATTGACCTGCTCAGTCAAGTAGGCTAGCTGCTGGTGGTGTTCGCTCATCAGCTATCCGTGGCCGTCGACGGCTTGACGCCACTCCAGGTTACCTGCTGCTTCCATAAGAAGGCGAAGTAATCTGTCATGAAATGGAGGCAGTCCAGAGCACATTATTCCAAAAGGCCTGGTCTTTGCCTATATGCTCATTGGCGAACTGTAGTTGCCAATGACCTGCATGACATACCTCCCTTGCAGGTCAAATTTGTGCAATTTCTTTCTGATTGTTGAAGCATGCATTTTGACACCAACCACTGCAAGACTTACTAGTGGATCCTGTGATTAAATTTTGGGGTCCTTGGAGACTTCTTTTTGCATCTGACGATCTGCCCTTTGGCTGAACTTGCCAGTCCTGGACAAATTGGCAGTCATGTGAAATCTGTGCCATTTGTATATGATACAGTGAGGGAAAGAAGTATTTGATCCCCTGCTGATTTCGTACGTTTGCCCACTGACAAAGAAATTATCATTCTATAATTTTAATGGTAGATTTATTGGAACAGTGAGAGACAGAATAACAACAAAAAAATCCAGAAAAATGCATGTCAAAAATGTTATAAATTGATTTGCATTTTAATGAGGGAAATAAGTATTTGACCCCTCTGCAAAACATGACTTAGTACTTTTTAGGCAAAACCCTTGTTGGCAATCACAGAGGTCAGACGTTTCTTGTAGTTGGCCACCAGGTTTGCACACATTTCAGGAGGGATTTTGTCCCACCCCTCTTTGCAGATCTTCTCCAAGTCATTAAGGTTTTGAGGCTGATGTTTGGCAACTCGAATCTTCAGCTCCCTCCACAGATTTTCTATGGGATTAAGGTCTGGAGTGGCCTATCCAGTCTCCAGGACCTTAATGTGCTTCTTCTTGAGCCACTCCTTTGTTCCCTTGGCCGTGTGTTTTGGGTCATTGTCATGCTGGAATACCCATCCACAACCCATTTTCAATGCCCTGGCTGAGGGAAGGAGGTTCTCACCCAAGATTTGACGGTACATGGCCCCGTCCATCGTCCCTTTGATGCGGTGAAGTTGTCCTGTCCCCTTAGCAGAAAAACACCCCCAAAGCATAATGTTTCCACCTCCATGTTTGACGGTGGGGATGGTGTTCTTGGGGTCATAGGCAGCATTCCTCCTCCTCCAAACACGGCGAGTTGAGTTGATTCCAAAGAGCTCCATTTTGGTCTCATCTGACCACAACACTTTCACCCAGTTGTCCTCTGAATCATTCAGATGTTCACTTCAGACGGGCATATATATGTGCTTTCTTGAGCAGGGGGACCTTGCAGGCACTGCAGGATTTCAGTCCTTCATGGCGTAGTGTGTTACCAATTGTTTTCTTGGTGACTATGGTCCCAGCTGCCTTGAGATCATTCAAAAGATCCTCCTGTGTAGTTCTGGGCTGATTCCTCACTGTTCTTATGATCATTGCAGCTCCACGAGGTGAGATCTTGCATGGAGCCCCAGGCCGAGGGTGATTGACAGTTCTTTTGTGTTTCTTCCATTTGCGAATAATCGCACCGAATGTTGTCACCTTCTCACCAAGCTGCTTGGCAATGGTCTTGTAGCCCATTCCAGACTTGTGTAGGTCTACAATCTTGTCCCTGACATCCTTGGAGAGCTCTTTGGTCTTGGCCATGGTGGAAAGTTTGGAATCTGATTGATTGATTGCTTCTGTAGACAGGTGTCTTTTATACAGGTAACAAACTGAGATTAGGAGCACTCCCTTTAAGAGTGTGCTCCTAATCTCAGCTCGTTACCTGTATAAAAGACACCTGGGAGCCAGAAATCTTTCTGACTGAGAGGGGGTCAAATACTTATTTCCCTCATTAAAATGCAAATCAATTTATAACATTTTTGACATGCGTTTTTCTGGATTTTCTTGTTGTTATTCTGTCTCTCACTGTTCAAATAAATCTACCATTAAAATTATAGACTGATCATTTCTTTGTCAGTGGGCAAACGTACAAAATCAGCAGGGGATCAAATACTTCTTTCCCTCACTGTATACCTTAAAGTGGAAATATGTATTTCAAATAATTTTGAGATCTTGTTAAATCCCTTGCCAGATTCATAGGCATCCACAAGTTTTTTCTAAAGGCCTTATAGAACTCTTTAGATCTTGGCATGATGACACCACACACCTCAGTAGCAAAGGGAACACCAGGCAATACATGTCAGAGGTTTAAATAAGACAGGTTCCACCTGCACTCCCTAAGCAGCTTCTAATCACTGGCACCCAATCTTGAACACTTGGTTCTCATTTTATGGATTTGAAAATGTAATAAATGTAGGCGTGTATTTACTTTTTATTTAAATTGTGAAAATTACTACAAAATGTCAATTTTATTTGTCATTTGATAGAATGTATCACCTTTACTAATAGTCACTGTTTCAAAGAGAATCAAAGTTTTGCTTGTCCAAAAATGTTTAAAAAATAAATAAATAAAAAAATTCCATCAGGTGTACTTATTTTTTCATGTTATCACCTACATCAACAATATTCTGATCTATTCCCCTGATTAAACCACCCACATCCAGCACATCAAGAGAGTCCTGTCATAGTTGTTCAAACACAAGTTCTATGTAAAGGGGGAAAATGTGAATTCCATGTGCATAATGTGGCTATATAATAGGACCAGAGGGGGTGCTCATGGACCAGAATAAAGTTTCAGCTGTGACCAACTGACTTTTACCCACCAACATCAAGGAACTACAACAGTTCATGGGATTCGCCAACTGCTACTGGCATTTCTTATGGGGCTTTAGCAGCATTGCAGCTCCCCTCACTGCTTTATTAAAGAAGGGGACCAGAAAGCTGCAATTGGACATCTCAGCAAACCAAGCTTTTGAGCAACTGAAGAAAGCTTTCACCACCGCACACATTCTCAGACATCCTGACCCTACCAAGCCCATCATAGTCAAGGTTGATGCTCTAGAGTTCGCAGTAGGGGCTGTTCTTTCACAGCGGTCAGGAGTAAAACTCAAGCACCACCCGACTCTTCTGTCGGAAGTTATCCCCTACCGAGAGGAATTATGACACTTTCAATTTGGAGTTCAAATAGTAATAGTCCCCATTCAGTGCCCAGCAGGAAAGAAGTTCATGCCCTTGTCACTGCAGGACAAATCACTTGGGCTCATACCTCCCCAGTCACGGGACACCCCAGCACTCATAAGATGCTCCAACCACTTCAGGGCAAATACTGGTGGCAACAGATGACACGAGACATCCACTGATTTGTCTCCTCATGCTTAGTCTGTGCTAAGGCCAAGGTATCACAAATACTACCTGCATGCAAACTCCTCCTGCTACCAACACCCCAAAGACCGTGGTCATGCATAGCATAGATTTCATAACCAACCTTCCTCAATCTCAGAACAAAACTGTCATAGTAGTCATTGTGGACCAGTTTTCCAAGCCCCTATGTCTGATTCCCCCGCTGGGCCTGTCATCAGCCATTGAATTGGCTGAAATGGTGTTTGAGCATGTGTTCCAGTACTATGGCATCCATGAAGACATAGTGAGTGACCGGATGGTTCAGTTCACGTCCTGCTTCTGGAAAGGCTTCATGGAGAAGCTGGGTGTCTTGGTGAGCTTGACTTCCAGCTAAGACCCTCGAGCTAACGGGCAAGTGGAATTTCCTATGGGCTTCCTGTGCAGGCAATAAAGAGGACTGGGCATGATTTCTCCCTTGGGCTGAGTATGCCCAAAACTCCCTAAAGCAACAAACTATGCAACAAACCTCACTCCATTCCAACCACCTATGTTTTTATGGTAACCTCTTGTGTTGAGATTCAAGTAGCTGCCTAGCTAGTTTGTGGAGATGGCAAAGTGAAATAATTCGGAGGAGCATCGAAAATTTCTAAGTGACTGGACTGAAACATTTGCTTTAATTGAAAGCTCTGGTGCTCTGCTCAGTCTGATTTGCACAGAACGTATCGCCTCATTAAAAAAAAATAAATGTTAAGGGACATTTCAAAACCCACCAGCAGCAAAGTACCTGGTGGGTGATAACCAAAGGAAGGCTTGCGCAGAAGAGCTCCAATGTAAACTGCAAGCCAGACAGCAGCACCTGCATGTGTGGACAGGGGTAACTAGAAGCCTGAATCTTGCCAGATTTGCTGGCTCATTGGAGATTGTAAGACAGGGAAAACCCTTTACTGATGGAGGATGTAAAGTCATGCATGTTGAGTATGGCAACTGAACTGTTTGCAGATTTCCAGAGCAAGGAAAAAATCATTCAGAAAATATAACATGTGCCACTGTCAACCCGAACAGCCGCATGAGATGGGATGGGAGAGGGTACAGATCAAGGATATAACTTTTTTTAATAACAGATATAACAGATCAAGAATAAATAGATATTTTTTCTGTTGCACTTGATGAGTCTACAGACACTTATTGCACAGTTAAGCATTGTTGGGCACTATGTGTCTGGTGACATAAGTGAAGAAGGTCTGGTCATTCTGCCTATGAAGCATACAACTAAAGGATAACAGGAGAGAGTTTGAAAACCTGCATGAAATTGAACTTTACCACATATGAACCAGACTACAAAGCTATTAGCAAGATCAGGAAAAGGCAGAAGTCACATTAATTCTGAGTATCCCTAATATAGGGAAGTGCAGGTTTTCATGGAAATATATGTAATGAAGTTTAATTTTAAGGAGGCATGATGTAAGCCTGTAAGTAGTTTTTAAGCAATGGAAGTAATTTTTTGGAGGCCCCAGTGTAAGCACTGTGCTTTGTTCTTCACTCACTCTCTCTCACTCACTCACTCTCTCTCTCTCTCTCTCTCTCTCTCTCTCTCTCTCTCTCTCTCTCTCTCTCTCTCTCTCTCTCTCTCTCTCTCTCTCTCTCTCACACTCACTCACTCACTCACTCACTCACTCACACACACACACACACACACACACACACACACACACACACACACACACACACACACACAGACACACACAGAGAGAGAGAGAGAGAGAGAGAGAGAGAGAGAACACAGAACACTGAAGTGGTTTTATGCTGTTCAGGTGGTAACTCAACCTCAAAGTGAAAGCCCTGCACAATTAATTCCATATTGCAACATGTAACCTATTGTTTGTTGCATATTTGTTTGGTTTTTAACTTGTCTATAAACCTAAATAAATTTATTGTTAAGTAAATGTTAACGAAAAACTTTGTGTTTATAATAATAGTAAAATATTAGTTTTTGTAATGGCTCTTTTGAATGCATTAAGCAAAAATGAAAAAATGCCTCTTTGGTGTAAAAAGTTTCATAACCTCTAACCTAGAGCATACATCCCAAACAAACAAGAAATTTGTGGATAAATGGCATGGAGAGACACTCAGCTATGAACCAGGTGACAGGGTAAGTATTAAGTACAAAATTCAGGGGGCACAGTGGCTTAGCGTTTAGCATGTTTGCCTTGCACCTCCGGGGTTGGGCAGTTGATTCCCACTTCTGCTCTGCGTGCACAAAGCTTGCATGTTCTCGCAGTGTTTTGGGGGTTTCCTCTGGGTAGTCCAGTTTCCTCCCCCAGTCTGAAGATATGCATTGTAGGCTGACTAGCATCTGAAAGTTGTCTGTACTGTCCAGGGTGTCCCCTGCCTTGTGCCCTGAGTCCCCTGGAATAGGCTCCAGTCTCCCCACGACCCTGTGTAGGATAAGTGGTAAAGAAAATGGATGGATGGATTAAGTATAAAATTACAAAAGTACAAAATAATCCAAAGCATTAAGTATAAAGTATTTTAATTTATACAATGCACAATTACTGTACTAGCTCACTGTACAAGCTCAATTTATACAATTCACAATTACTGTACTAGCTTACTGTACAAGCTCACAGCTTTTCCTTTCCTTACTGAATAACAATAATAAAACAGCACAGTATATCATCTTAAAGTCATTATTACTGGAAGAATGTATATGCTGCAGATTCTGATGTTATTTTTTATCCAGAAAAAGTCACACGGGAACAGGGCTTCATTCAGTTATTCCCAGTCCTTTAACACTGTACATCCTGTTCTGTTTAAAAGATTTCGTATAGCTCTTTATTCAAACTACTAATCTTGCATTCTGTGTTTATCACAGTGGTTTTGTCCAAGCTTCAGCATCTTGTCTTTATCATGCTATGTTTTGTTTTGTGAAATGGTGACAGGCCTAAAATTGCATGAAAGCTTACTACAAATAAGGGAAAGCAATGAACTGAGGTCATACTTTTCCCTTTATAGTATCCAAAGTGAAGGATTTTGCAGGGAAGCTATTAACTAAAAGGAGTACAACTTATGAAACTTTCAGGTCTTGTCTTTCTTTAAGTCAAGGTTCTTTCTATCTATAGGCATTTTTTATGCTTCCTCAGTTCATGTGAGCACCAGCTCTGTTTCATATCTATGCTTCTAGATTGTGAGATATTCTGTTAAATTTCAAAAGATCAATGAATATTGGGAAGTGTGTCCTAGTGGCTTGGGAATACATTAAATAGCTATTAGAAAGCAACACTAATTTTGAGCATGTACATTTAATCCACTGAGGACAAATCCCCATGTATTCCAAGGGGCAAAAAAGGGTCTGGCTGCAATTTGGTGGTCTCCTGACTTGAAGACTTTGGGATCAGGAACTGAATGTTTCATTGAAGCATGGAAATGGAATTTGTCATGAATAGAAACTTGTATGTTGATATGTTGAAATATTACATATTACTCTTTTTGATATGAGAACATTTATGAATTATACCACAGAATTATACCAGAGACGTCAGCATTTAGGTGACCACTACAAGCCATATTCAGAGTTGAGTTAAACATGCACAGTGAGGATTTAATACCAAAATTGCATAAATCGATATTCAACCCTCAGGTATAACTCTGGACTTAAGTGCTATTCAGAGAGCTGCATGCATGAGGTGAAGTTTGTTGAAAACAGACACCCATTTACACTTGATTCTGAACTTGAACTTAAGCACATGATATTTTGCAGTATATCAGCTTGGCTAATAAAAACATGAATAATAAGTAATAAATTTAAGTATTAAGTCCAGTTCAATTTTAAGTATTAAATCCAGAATCAATGTACGGCAATTTGTTGCAACCACTATATGTTGAACTGAAATTCATGTTTTTGGCTGTAAATACACTCTATGAAATGCCATTTGAGGTCAATATTAAATACATAAATGTAAAACCATTAATTAGTTTCAATAATACCAACAACAAAAAGGTTTTTTCAACACGGAGGACATTGGAGGAGACATCATATTAATTAGAGACATTGTTTATTTTGAGGAAAGAATTTTTTGCAAATAAAATTATTACTTATTTCACTAGATGTTTATTAATGTGATAATTATATATTATGACTATTCATCAGCAATTCATACTCTATATTGACAATATACTAGACACCTGTTAGATGTGTAGTTCAATCCTTCCCATTCACATAACATTCTCTTAGTCTTATTTGATTTTGATTTTTAAGTTGTCTCTTGTTTTTTATGTTACATTTTATTTCATTTAACAGTAATGACAAAAAAATCCTATTTTATTCCACAGTCCATATTTTCTATCCCTGATTTATTTCATGCATAAAAGCAGGTGGTTGTGTTTAAAGGCAGTGGTCCAGGCTCTGTTGAAAAACCCTGTCACAGACACTTCTACTCGTAGAAAAGTCTGATAACTCCAGAGGTGTGAACTGCACACTGGAAATTTGCACATAAATGTGCACACAGAAAATTGACTTAAGCGAGTGCTTAACCCATCTCTGAGTACACACAACTTTCCCCACAAATATTGAGGTAGGTTTCATTTACCAAATCTGAATAAGGCCCTATGAAAGTGTGCAAATGAAAAATAAGTATGTTGTGTTTCTAGCAAGTTACCATATTTGACAGGTTGATATCTACTGTGACAATCAAAACACATTTCTTTGAAGATATTTAGCTATTTAGAATAACTTCTCTAGAGACTTTTATACACAAAAGACACAGAGTGTTTTCACTGCTGAGCATTTAATCAAGGAAAGTGGACACGATTTAGGACTGAGTTTCGTTCTTTCTTTGCCTCAAAAACTCCTCATTACAGTTTGATGCTCTGGCATGAGCCCCTTTGTTTACATTGCATTTATTTGCTGCATGCCTTGTTAAAAGCTTCTGACATTCTCCATGTTTGCTGAGACCAGCTATCCATCAGGAAGCTATCAGTGCTCTCAGATGAAATGTCTCTACTGATAAACATCTCATCACACACTGTTCTTGTGCAGTGTTGATAGAAAAAGGGGGAGATTATGGAGGTGTAATAGCCTGCTAGAGAACAGGAGCACATCGCACCATTGTTCTGAAGGAGAGCTTGGACATATTGCAGATGGATGCAGTGAAAATCAATAAGGTAGATTAGAAACAGTCTGATTAGTGCTGCATTGTTCCAAATTCTCCCTGTCAGGAGCCAGCATGTGGATAATAAAACAGCAGGTTACATGGCTTTGCTATTGATTCAAAGGTCTTGACATGTGAATCATTTCAGAAATACTGGGGGGGGGGAGGGGGGGGGGGGTGCAGAACAAAGCAAAACAAAGAAAAACTCCTTGGAGATTAAACTTTTGTTGATGCTTGATTGTTAGTATTGCAGCAATCAGACAAACCACTTTGACTGGGTCTGTTTGTGGAACACGCTGCCTCAGGATCGGCTGGGTAAACATGGGAAGATCTGACGGAGGTGGGTGTATGATGGGGTGTGGCGGGATTTCCAGATCCATCCGAGAGCCGGCTGATGAACATGAGTAAAAGAACAATAGAGAAGTGATAACAAAGCTTCTTCATGAAATCTCTAATGGCATTTACTGCTTGATTTAGTGGTTAATGCTTGTCTACATTATAAATACACTCAAGGTCCAATAAATCTTTCAAAAACTAATTGTTCCAGTCATGAGGGATCCTGGATATGGGAATGGGGTTCAAACTTCCTGGCACTGCACTTGCTGGTAGCTGCATAGCACAGAATTAGCAACACAAGAGATCAGAGGAAGCACTGAACCGAGATCAGTTTTTTATTATTACACTACTAGAAGGAAACCACAGACCAAAAAAAGAACAGGCAGGACAGATATATTGAAACAAGATCAGAGAGAGGATTTGCAGTCTTTCAGAAGAGGAAATGTGTCAGTGCCTCATCTCTGACACCACGAAAAGAGGATGCAGGTTATTATTACTATCAGAGTGAGTGAACTGTGGTGGTTCTGGGGTGGTTTCCATGATGACTTGCTGTGCATTTGGGGTTACAGGAGGGTGTGTCGGCTGTTTTTCTACTCTGGACACAGCACAGGTCAGAGAGGGAGGAAGGCCACAACACTCTGACTTCCTATTGAACTAGGCATGTTTAGTTATACCCTCAGAGCAGCTGCAGCAGATCATGTGGGCACAGAATCGTGAATGGAAATAGCCTGGTCCGTTGCGGTGTGGGGATTTCTAAGCAGGGTGTATTGTTTGGTTTGCCTGTCAGCTGAGGTCATCATCTTTAGTGGACCAATTGTCAGGCCATGAAAAAACATCAAAGTTAATGAGAGTGCATTGGAGAAGATCAGGAGAACATACGAATCTGATGTGACTGTTTGTTAGTATGTGCACGTGTGAGTGTATGCTAACCACACTATGTTTATCTGTAATTAGATGTGTGTGTTGTTAGAGTAGGATAAGTGATTTTTCTATTGTGTTGATCTATGTTCTACAATCACTGAAAATCAAAGTAAGGTTATTATGTGACATGGTCTATCAAAGGCCTAATGTTCAATACTATAAATATGGCACACAAAAGTGCTAGAATAGGGGAATTTAAAGCATTAAGGAATTCTCAATACAAAAAAAATAATGCCTGTGATTTTTAGTTAATTTTTCAGTGAATCATCATGCTTGTATTGAATGTCTGCAGGTAATGTAGGAATTGCCTCACTTTTGTTGTAAACAAAAAGGGTTAAAATATGAAATCTAGGGTGGTACAGACAGTCTATCTCACCAATTGTTTGTGAAGGTTAAAGCTCTACAGAAGGCCTTAAGCATCCAATTAAACATAATTAAGATGTGACAGTAGAATTAACCCATCAAATTTTGATTTTTAGTAGGTGGGACTGTTTCATGTCACTCCAGACCTTTTGAATGGCCAAGTGTAACAATGTCAGCGGTAGGGCACTCAGAAACGCTGCAGACCCACAACAATATTGCATGTGAGCTCTTTATTCAGGCTCATGCCTGTGGAATGGTAGACAGTAACAGAAAACTTTTCAAAACAATTGACTTGCCAGCTTTCCTGCTCGCTCACCGTTCTCTGCTTTACTCATAGCCACACACATGCATAAGGCTCAGTGCTTTAGGAGAGAGAAAAAGGTAGATAAATGACATTAATATAAGCTGAAAACATGGCTCAGGTGCACCACATCAGTCTTTACCTCTGTAGCTCATCCCCTAAACACAACCCTTCCACTGTAGACTTCTGTTAAACCACACAGTGACCCAAGCATTACACATATTTTATGCATATCTTGATTTGAAAATTGGTAGAAAACATTTTACTGCATTATCTGAACTTGGTATGTCTGAAAACAAACATGGCACTGCTACAAACATGAGGACTGCAGGACATTAAACAGCTCACATTCTTAAAAGCAAACCACTGAAAAAAGCCTACTAGAGGGATCCAAACAACAAAACCAATAAACACATACAAAATGTCTATAACTACAGAAGCAGTGTAACAGAGGATAAATATTGGGTGTTGATGACTTTACAAAGACATATATATATATATATATATATATATATATATATATATATATATATATATATATATATATATATATATATATATATATACACACACACACACACACACACACACACACACACACCGTGCTATTTCTTCTGTTTTTGTGTACATCTAATACTAAATTTTTTACAAATTAAAAACAAAATCACAACCAGAGTAAACAAAAATACAGTTTTTAAATGATAATATTATTTATTGAAAAAGCAAAAAAGTTATCCAACACCAACTGGGCCTGTGGGAAAATGTATTTGCCCTCGTAGTTACTAATAACTTCAGCTTTACAAGACGCAACCAGGCCTGATTACTGCAAACCCTGTTCAATCAAATCAACACTTAAATAGAACTTTTTCAACAGCATGAAGTTTTTTAAAAGGTCTTACCCAGTAACACATTATGCCAAAGTTTAAAGAAATTCCAGAAATGATCAGTATATCAGAATATCAGTCTGGGAAGGGTTACAAAGCTATTTCAAATACTCTGGGACTCCAAAGAACCACAGTGAGAGCCATTATCTCCAAATGGAAAAACTCGACATAGTAGTGAACCTTCCCAGAAGTGGCCGACCTTCCAAAATTCCTCTAAGACACAGCAACGTCTCATCCAGCAAGCCACACAAGTGCCAAGGACAACATCAAAGGACCTACAGGCCTCTCTTGCAACAATAAAAGTCATTGTTCATGACTCCACTATCAGAAAGATACTAGTAACCACTGTTAACCTAGAAGAACATTAAGGCTCATCTGAATGTTGCCAAAACACACCTTGATGATCCTCAAACCTTTTGGGAGAATGTTCTGTCAATTGATGAGTCAAAAGTGGAACTATTTGGAAGACAGGGGTCCCATTACATATGGCATAACTAAACACTGAATTTCATAAAAAGAAGATTATACCTTGGAGTACAGCTTGATAACAAACTGGAGTGGTCCAACCATATGGAGGCAGTATATAAAAAGGGTCAAATCAGGCTGTATTTTTTTTAAGAAGACTGTGATCATTTAATATCTTCCAACCTCTGCTGTGCACCTTCTATAAGACTGTTGTGGCCAGTGCTCTGTTCTTTGGTGAGGTGTGCTGGGGGGTGGGTGCTCACACATCTGAGAGGAACAGACTCAATAAACTGATTAAAAAGGACTGGGTTGAGCAGGTGGCGAAGGTGAGGATGCTGAGGAAAATGAATGCTATCATGAGCAATGGCATGCACCCACTTCATGCCTTAGAGGTATTTCAGCAGAGCACTTTCAGTGGCAAGGTGATCCCACCTAAATGTAAGACTGAACAGCATCGTAACTCTTTCCTGCCTGCTGCCATCAGGCTCTTTAATGTGTAATAACTGATATTTATTTATTTATTATTTGTAACTGTTTTATTATTTGTACTGTTGTATTTTAGACATTTGTCACCCCCTATATGTGCAATTGTCCCTTGTTGTGCAATAACATTCTTTGTAGTTTTTGAGATTTTTTATTGGATATTTTAAATATCTTTTTAATACTATCATAAGGTATAGTATATTTTAGCATAATGTTTTGTTTTACTAACTTAGTTATGTAGATAGATCACTGTTTGCCTGTATGTGAGGATTGATTGTGGTTGCTGCTTGTAACAAACCTAAATTCCTGTGAAGGATCAATCAATCTATCCATCCATCCATCCATCCCTACGGTGAAGCATGATGGTGGAAGTGTGATTGTGTGGGGATTCTTTGCTGCTTCAGAGCCTGGGGCAACCTGCAATAATTGAGGGAATAATGAATTCTGCTCTCTACCAGAAAATCCTAAAGGAGAATGTCCGGTCTTCAGTCCGTAAACTGAAACTCAAGCACAATTGGATTATGCAGCAAGACAATGATCCAAAGCCTAGAAGTAAATCCAAAGAATAGCAGTAGATCCAGGTATTACTCCATAGGAGTAATAACTGTTTTATTATTTGTACTGTTGTATTTTGTACTGTTGTATTGCAGGTTTGTACTGTTGTATTGCAGGTATTACTCCATAGGAGTAATACCTGCAAATTATTGAGTTACATGTGTTGGTTGTTTAGGCTGATGTTTAATAGGCTGGCAAAGTGGAGTGTTTGTAAATCCAGGAGTAAGTCTGGACTGGGATGTGACGAGACAACAGTGTCATCACTCTCTCTGATTATATTTTTGCAATTTCTTACTTTCTATATTTCTAAAGTCCTGAATTGCTCAATCAGTTTGTACTGTATGCATTTGGATACATTTGGTCTGCCATATACAGGACAAATGATAAACCAAACAAATTATTGCAGAACATATCAATACACCAAGCAGTCCATCTCATCTGCACCCAGATAACATAATGACTGTATTGAATCATGGTAGATGCTACTTGTTTAAAAGGGCAATATGAATATCATTAGAACTGGAGGTAAACTGTCTCGCTGGACTATCAGACATTAAAGCAAGTGATTTGCATTTGCCTGCAATCTTTTTTTACTACTACTGACACATCCTTGACCCACTTCTAGAGCAGGAAGAAAATCAGACAGCTGCTTAAGATGTTGCACTGAGGTTAACTGCTCTCACACACGAAAAGGCACGAAGGCTTCTCTGAAATACTGTAACAAGTGGAAATAAGCGATTTGAAACAGAATCTGACTTCTGAAGAGCTTATGTCCATTTGGTAATGTTATCACTGCTGACACCTGCTCTCACTCTCTTGTGCTCTTATGAATTGGCCATCGTTGTTCTAAACATTACAGCTTTGTTTCATCGTAAGTTCTGGTAGGAGACAGGAAGAGGCCGTGAGACAGAAGAGTCTGGCTACATCTCAAGGCCACACAAAATGTGCACCTTATAAGCAGGTTGCTAATCTGAGATCATTTTCAGTGGGGAAGAGGGAAAACATATGCACACTCTTTAAACATAAACACATTTCTTGAAAAATAAAAATAAAAAAAGACAGGAATTTGTCCTGTTCATATTTTGGGTCAAGATCACCAAAATCATTTCAGGGCACATGTTTTAGTGACTTTGAATCTGTATTCTGATATAAATAGAAGAAATAAAGTACAAATCCAATTCTGAAAAAGTTGGGACAGTATGGAAAATGCTAATATAAACAAAAAGGAGTGATTTGTAAATGTACTTTGACTTGTATTTAAACAAAAAAAAAAATACATATAAAAACAAGGTATTTGAGGTTTTACCTAATCAACTGTATAGTTTTTTTAAAGTAAAAGTTTATTTTGTAATTGGTGCATGCAACACATTCCAAAAAAGTTGGGACAGGGGCAATTTAAGACTAATAGTGATGTGACAAGTTGAAATAAGAAGGTAATGTGAAACAGGTGAGGCAATCATCTAATCATAATGTAAGCACAATATAATTAAAGATTCAAGGAATCCGGTCAAATCTCGGTGCATAAAGGGCAAGGCCGAAAACCACTTTTGAATGCTTGTGATCTCCGATCCCTCAGACGTCAGTGTTTTAAAAACCATCATGAGTCTTTAGTGGATATCCTGACATGGGCTCGGGAATACTTTGGTAAACCTGTCAGCCAACACCATTCACCGCTGCATCCACAGATGCAGGTTAAGGCTTTACTATGCAAAGCTGAAGCCATACATCAACACTGTCCAGAAGTGCCAGTGCCACTGTCCAGAAGTGCCATTTCTCTGGGCTCTGACTCATCTGAGATGGACAGCAGCACAGTGGAATTATGTTTTGTGGTCTGATGAGTCAACATTTCAAATAGTTTTTGGACAAAACAGCCGTCATGTTCTCCAAAGAGGAAAAGGACCATCCAAGCTGTTATCAGCGTCAGATCCAAAAACCAGCATCTGTCATTGTATGGGGGTATGTCAGTGTCCATGGCATGGGTAACTTGCACATCTGTGAGGACATCATTAATGCAGAAAAATATGTACACATTTTGGAGCAACATATGCTGCCATCCAGGGCAGGACAACACCAAACCACATTCTGCCCGGATTACAAGCGCATGGTTGTGTAAGCAGAGACTGCGGGTGCTAACATGGCCTGCCTGCAGTCCTGACCTGTCTCCGACTGAGAATGTGTGATGCATTATGAAGTGCAAAATAAGGCAATGACAGCCCCGTACAGTTGCGCTGAAGAAATGCATAAAGGATGAAAAAGTGATGTTACGCAGCGGTAAACAGTCGACTTTTGGAGTGTGCTGCAGTCATCAGATTTGAAATGATTGTATATTTTCGAAAAATAAATAAAATTCACAAAGTAAAACATCAAATAATATTAATAATGTGTTTTCAATATATTACAGGGTGAATAAAATTTTGATTTTTTTTTTTTTTTTGCATTTTCCATACTGTCCCAAATTTGTCGGAATTGGGGCTGCATAAGTAATTAATACAGTATTCACTTTGCAACATTAGCAGCTTATTAGTGCTTTATTAAGTTCCCTATTATTGATAATGAATGATTAGTATAATTATGGTAACAATCTAATTGTGCTTTTAATTAATTGTCTTACACAAGATATATAAAAACATGATAAGAGAGAACCTTATAATTTCAGGGTACTCATAGGGTAAGAATATGTGAACACTAAATAAACAACTAATTAGTAAAATTATAATTACAAATGAATGGTTAATCATTGACAGCTCATAGCTCCAGGGTCCCCGGTTTGATCCTGACCTCGGGTTACTGTCACTGTGGAGTTTCATATATTCTCCTTGTGTCAACATGGATTTCCTCTAGGGTCTCTGGTTTCTTCCAACTACACAAAAACGTGACAGTAAGTGGATTGGCTATGCTAAATTGTGCCTAGGTGTGAAAGAGTGTGTGAATGTTTGTGTGAATGGTGTTTTTTGTACATTTTACATAGTGTCCCAACTTTTTTGGAATTGGGGTTGTAAAGAAACTGAGCAGAGTGAGCAGACATATGGAACTGACACAGTTCTGTTGGATCTAAGTAACACTGAAAATTGGATTATCCATGTTGGTATTAAAATAAGTCATGTACATAAAAACACAAAACAGGAAGTTAATTTCTTAGTTCTTGGAAAAGAAAGTCTATCTGCTTTCAGATAACCTGGATGTCTAGGATTTTCACTAAGCCAACAGATGAATGAGTCCACACGTACACTACATCCGCTTCCCTCTTTAGCAGGAACTGCATGACTTGAAGGAAAGCAGGAAGGATATACCCAGGGAGAGTCTGTTAAACAAATATGATTAGTAATCTTATAATTTAAGCCAGCGAGGCTTCTTAAAAGACTCATAGGAAGAGCAAGTGTGCCTCTGCTCCTGTAGTTAAAAAAAAAAAATCCATACTAGATGTGGTTTGAGTAGAGACAACCCACTGCCTAAAATATGAATAGGGCAGCACATAACGCTCAGAATGGTGGCTATGTTACGTAAGTCCCTCCATTAAGTAGAACCAGTCACCTTGTTGGTTGAAGCATTACCAGGAAACACCTAGCCTTTCTTACATTCTTACAGTGATGCATATGCAGATATAGGGGGCACTTTGCTTTGTCCACTAGAAAGAAATGTGCATGTGCAGTAGATTGGGCAACCTGATTTATTTTCCATGTTATTTGAGCTAAAGACTACACATTATGATGTCATTTGTCAGATTTGAAGAGCCATTGAAAATTTGTGTTTAAAATATCTTTGTGTTGATCTGTTTCTGGTCTCTCCATTCAAGTAGATAAGAGCCTGACTGAAAATAATTGCCTGGGCTCATTGCAAACATGGCTTCCGAGTAGACAGCCTTAACTTTGAAGATTTTGTCGATGCGCAATAAGTCAGCATGATATACAGCAAGAGTAAAATAATGTAATTTGTGGCTGATGCGAACCAAAGCTTGGGCTGATGTGAAATATTTATTGATTGACTCACTGACCTTTCTGTGACTGCTGTCTCACAAGACACAGTGTTCAATTTAAACATGACTTAGAAACCTGTAATTAGGATTGGGACAGTGTGAAGCGCTTCAAAGAGAGAGGCCAATGGTCAGAATCAAATTAGGCATGAGTAGTAAAAAGTGTTATTGTGTGTGTGAATAGAGCATGAATAGAGTTCACGTCCCTTGCTTTTTCAGTAATAATTTGAACATACTTCACAGTTATTTAAAAAATGCTCTCCTTTTGGACAAAATATCACAGTTATAGGCTAGTAACCTATTCTGATTCAGTTTTCAAAGGAAGTTAAAGTGAGTGCATATGAACCTTTCCAGATGACCATGGAAATTGAATCTAACCTCTATCCTAACAAATGCGGGCCTCTCTGATAACTAAAAAAAGCAAGATCTGCAACACGATATCACCTTGTCAGAAAGGATGACACGTCAAGAGCTGAAATCCTAGGGAGCTCCACTCGTTCCAGCCTTCCCGAGCCTTGGATATAGTGGAGTCCGACAAATCTCAATTAGACTGAGCCTGTGGTTTGAAACGCCACACACTGATCTATATTTGAGATTGAAAATAAAAAGCTTGTCAATTTGCCACAGAGATGT
The DNA here is from genome assembly GCF_001660625.3 of Ictalurus punctatus. Lineage (NCBI taxonomy): Eukaryota > Metazoa > Chordata > Actinopteri > Siluriformes > Ictaluridae > Ictalurus > Ictalurus punctatus. The sequence goes on along the minus strand of NC_030431.2, from coordinate 10,851,140 downwards.
GGTTGAGGAGGAAGGAGGCTAAGAGAGAGAGAGAGAGAGAGAGAGAGAGAGAGAGAGAGAGAGAGAGAGAGAGAGAGAGAGAGAGAGAGAGAGAGAGAGAGAGAGAGAGAGAGAGAGAGAGAGAGAGAGAGAGAGAGAGAGAGAGAGAGAGAGAGAGAGAGAGTGTGTAGTAGTATGATATAATTACAGAGCATGCTGACCTCTAAATGGTAAATGCTAAGAGTTTTGATGGGAACATTATTAAAAAAGAGGTATAAGAATGGAGTTAGCAACACAATAAGAGAGTTTCTGAATGATGAATTACCCATTTTATCTATTCAAATGTTGAATTTTTTGTACAAATTCTGTCAAGTAGCATAACTCTTATGTACTGGGTAATTACGTGTGTTAGAAGACAACATAGAAATGTGTTTTTAAAGTGAGGCTGTTTTGTTTAGATGCCTTTCTCCATCTCTCTCTCTCTCTCTCTCTCTCTACTGTATGTACACAGGGTAATGGTGTATTCAGTAGTCCAGTATGCATTTAGAAATGTTTTCCCTCTGTATCCAGACCACGGCAACCCTATAATTATGACTGTGGCACAAAGTGCTTTCACACTGCTCCTGCATCTCCTATATACAAACACGTCTGCAAGAAGTTGGGAGGAGAAAATATACAAGGCAAAGATATAACCTCATTCACAGAAAAGGTAATGGATGAATGAGTACTATTGAGGTTGAAACTTGAGTGAATTAGAAGTAAGATCCTTTCATGTTTCCATCCTTGCATGGCTTCACTCTAGAGGTCAACACCAGCACCAATTTGCTTTTTAACTCATTCAAAAGGGCCTGTGTCAGTTGAAGAAGCGTGCTGTTGCTGGAACAGATGTAGAACATGTTTTGTTAGCTTACATTAGCAGTATGAGTGAAACTGTCATGTAATATCAGAGAAGTTCTGATATTTTCCCAGCAGCCACAGCACCTCACTGCTTCACGGTTACATGACCACCTGCACCTGAATCACATTCACTTAACAAGCACCTATGTGTATATAACCACAGTTTGCACTGCGCTCCTAGTCTTGCGTTTGTCTGTCGTTGCTGTCGGTTCTGTCTTTGTGTTCATGGTTTTTGTTAATGTTTGATTCTTGCCTTACTGTTTTGCTGCCTGTTCATAGTTCTTGTTTTGTGTTTTGTTTTAGGTATTCATTAAAACTGAAAATCTAATATCATGAGGGGCACACAGTGGCTTAGTGGTTAGCACGTTCGCCTCACACCGCCAGGGTTGGGGTTCGATTCCCACGGCTCTGTGTGTGCGGAGTTTGCATGTTCTCCCCGTGCTGCAGGGGTTTCCTCCCCCAAAGACATGCATGGTAGGCTGATTGGCGTGTCTAAAGAGTGTGAATGTGTGTGTGATTGTGTGTCCTCTGATGGACTGGCACCCTGTCCAGGGTGTACCCCGCCTTGTGCCCAATGCTCCCTGGGATAGGCTCCAGGTTTCCCTGTGACCCTGAACAGGAGTAAGCGGTTAAAGATGGATGGAATCTAATATCATGGTAAAATTTATTTGGTAAATATTTTTAAATAATACATAATCTCCAGTGTGCCTCTCCGGGAACCGTCACCTTATCGTGGTAGAGAGGTTTGTGTGTGAACTGAGGGCTGTGTTGTCTGGAGCCTTGTGCTCCTGGTAGGGTCTCCCAAAGTAAAGTGGTTGCAGGGGAGGGGCCAGACTAAGAATGGTTCAAAGAAACCCTCATGAATAAAGCAAAGAGAGGAGGAGTTACCCTGCCCGGAAGAAGCCAGGGGCCCCCATCTGGAGCCGGGCCCAGAAGGAGGGCCCAACTGTGAGCGCCTGGTGGCTGGGTTTGCCACGGAGCCCAGCCGGGCAAAGCCCGAAAAAGCGACGTGGCACCCCCCTCTCCATCCTATGGGCCCACCACTCGTGGGGTGAACCGTGGGGGTCGGGTGCGCTGCTACACGGGTGGCAGTGAAGGTCAGGGGCCTCGACGGAGCAGACTCGGGCGGCAGACGCTGGCTCTGGGGACGTGGAACGTCACCTCTCTGTGGGGGAAGGAACTGGAACTTGTGAGGGAGGTGGAGCGCTACCAGTTAGATCTGGTGGGGCTTACCTCTACGCACAGTCTCGGTTCTGGAACCATACTTCTGGATAGGGGATGGACTCTATTCTACTTTGGAGTTGACCAGGGTGTGAGGCGCCGGGCAGGTGTGGGGATACTCACAAGTCCCCGGTTGAGCGCCGTTACATTGGAGTTCACCCCGGTGGACGAGAGGGTCGCCTCCTTACGCCTACGGGTTGTAGGGGGGAAACTCTGACTGTTGTCAGTGCATATGCACCGAACACCAGGTCAGAGTATTTGGCCTTCTTGGAGACCCTGAACGGAGTCCTGTATGGGGCACCAGTAGGAGACTCCATAGTTCTGCTGGGAGACTTTAACGCACACGTGGGTAATGATGGAGATACCTGGAAAGGCGTGATTGGGAGGAACGGCCACCCTGATCGAAACCCGAGTGGGTGTTTGTTGTTGGACTTCTGTGCTAGTCATGGACTGTCTATAACGAATACCATGGTCGAACATAAGGAGGCTCATAATTGTACGTGTTACCAAGCACCCTAGGCCGAAGATCGATGATCGATTTTGTAATTGTATCATCTCAACTGAGGCCACATGTTCTGGATACTCAGGTGAAGAGAGGGGCAGAGCTGTCAACTGATCACCATCTGGTGGTAAGTTGGGTCAAGGGGTGGGGGAAGACTCTGGACAGACCTGGAAAGCCCAAACGGGTAGTGCAGGTGAACTGGGAACATCTGGAGGAGGCCCCTGTCCGTGAGATCTTCAACTCACACCTGCAGAGATTTTCTGGCAACCCTGTGGAGGTTGGGGGCACTGAGCCTGAGTGGGCAATGTTCAAAGCCTCCATTGCTGAAGCTGTGGCGGAGAGCTGTGGTCTCAAGGTCTTAGGTGCCTCAAGGGGCGGTAACCCTCGAACATCGTGGTGGTCAGGGAAGCCGTCCGACTGAAGAAGGAGGCCTTCCGGGATGTTATATCGCGGAGGACTCCAGAGGCAGTTGCAAGGTACCGACAGGCCCGAAGGGCTGCAGCCTCTGCCGTGAAAGAGGCAAAGCAGTGGGTATGGGAGAAGTTCGGAGAGGGCATGGAGAAGGACTTTCGGTCGGCACAAAGGTGTTTCTGGGAAACCATCCGCCAACTCAGGAAGGGGAAACGGGGAACCATCCAAGCTGTGTACAGTAAGGATGGGACGCTGTTGACCTCAACTGAGGAAGTAATTGCACGGTGGAAGGAACACTTTGAGGAACTCCTGAATCCGACTAACATGCCCTCTATGGTAGAGGCAGAGGTAGAGGCTGATGGGGGATCATCATCAATTTCCCTGGTGGAGGTCACTGAGGTAGTCAAACAACTACACAGTGGCAAGGCCCTGGGGATTGATGAGATCCTTCCAGAAATGCTGAAAGTTCTGGGTGTGGAGGGGATGTCTTGGATGACATGCCTCTTTAACATTGTGTGGAAGTCGGGGACAGTGCCAAAGGAGTGTCAGACCCGGGTGGTGGTTCTCCTGTTCAAAAAGGGGGACCAGAAGTGTGTGCCAAATATAGGGGTATCACACTTCTCAGCTTCCCTGATAAAGTCTACTCCAAGGTGCTGGAATGGAGGGTTCGGCCAATAGTCGAACCTCGGATTGAAGAGGAACAATGCGGATTCCGTCCTGGTCATGGAACAACTGGTCTACATGTGTTTTGTGGATCTGGAGAATGCGTATGACCGGGTCCCCAGAGGTTTACTGTGGGAGGTGCTGAGGGAGTATGGGGTGATGGGTTCCCTTCTTAGGGGTATTCAATTGCTGGACGCCTACAGCGAGAGCTGTGTCCGGATTCTCTGCAAAAAGTCGGACTTGTTCCAGGTGGGGGTTGGTCTCTGCCAGGGCTGCGCTTTGTCACCAATCCTGTTTGTGATATTCATGGACAGGATATCGAGGTGTAGTCATGGTGGGCAGGGGTTGTGGTTTGGTGGCCTGATGATCTCATCACTGCTTTTTGCAGATGATGTGGTCCTGATGACATCATCGGTCCGTGACCTTCAGCACTCACTGGATTGGTTCGCAGCTGAGCGTGAAGCGGCTGGGAACAGGATTAGCACCTCTAAATCTGAGGCCATGGTTCACAGCAGGAAACCGATGGAGTGCCTACTCCAGGTAGGGAATGAGTACTTAACCCAAGTGAAGGAGTTCAAGTACCTCACGGTCTTGTTCACGAGTGAGGGGAAGCTCGGTCATCCGAGAGGAACTCAGAGTAGAGCCGCTGCTCCTATGCATTGAAAGGAGCCAGTTGAGGTGGTTCGGGCACCTGGTAAGGATGCCCCAGGGACGCCTCCCTAGGGAGGTGTTCCAGGCACGTCCAGCTTGGAGGAGACCTCGGGGAAGACCCAGGACTAGGTGGAGAGATTATATCTCCACACTGGCCTGGGAACACCTGGGGATCCCCCAGTCAGAGCTGGTTAATGTGGCTCAGGAAAAGGAAGTTCGGGGTCCCCTGCTGGAGCTGCTGCCCTCGCAACCCGATTACAGATAAGCGGTTGAGGATGTATTGATGGAATCTCCAGTTTTTTAAACAAATGACAGGTACATTTGTCTGTTAACTATTCATAATAAACAAATGCCATTATATAAAATTAACCCAAGTGATCAAAATATTACAACCAACCTGGGTAGGGTCAGTTGCAATATTGCCATTTTCCATAACGCTTATCCTACACACGGTCATGGGGGAGCCTGTGGCCTATCCCGTGGAACTCAGGGCACAAGGCGGGGGACACGCTGGGCAGGGTGCCAGGCCATCGCAGGACACAATTCTACACACATTCACACACTATGGACAATTTGGAAAGACCAATCAGCCTATAGCGCAGTGGTTCTCAACCAGGGGGGCCCGGAGAGATGGGAAGGGGGGCCACAAATTGTTTTCAAGAATAAAAAAAACTCAGACAGGGCATCATACTCTGTGTATTTTATTGCTTTTCAAATAGAATGTGCATAAATGAAAAACCCCGCATTCCCTCTCCCCCTGTATTTTTTTTGCTGGGGAGAGGCGGAGCTTAGCCTGTCTTTTATCTAGCTGTCAGTGCAGACCAGTGTTGCCAACTTAGTGATTTTTCAGACCCCTTTAGTGGCTTTTTTGGAACAAAAAAATGCACCTAGCAAATTTTTGGACAAACCTTAGCAACTTTCCAAATATTGCTAATACTGTCCTGCATGGGCAAGGTCTTGCTTTCCCGCTGCACTCTCACCTCTCTCTGCGTCTGCTCTGTTCAGTGAGTGTCTGAGAGTCAAAGATTTAACAATGTCATGGCTAACGAGACGTGCCCTTAGTCCCAATTTACATAATTCGTATACGAATGTTTTTAGAACGCAAGACGAATGGAATGCATCATGTTTTACATGTAAAATAGTCCACGTTATTTCAGCCTAGTTCTCTTGTTCAAAGTAGTTAAAGTGTTCAGAAACATTTTTGATCATTCATGTTCCACACCTGTCCATTATATAGTTTTATAAAAGTCATAAAAGTTATTTAAAAAATCATAAAAGTTATGAAAAGTAATTTAAAAAGTACAAAAGCAGAAAATATCTATCTATCTATCTATCTATCTATCTATCTATCTATCTGTCAAAAACAGATCATAGATTAGGTTATATATAAACAGATTTTATATAGAATCATTATACCTGGTCTCCTCCAATACAGGGGTGGGGGGCGTGCCACATGATAGGGGAGGCTTTAGTTTAAAAAGTTGAGAACCTCTTTTATAGCACATGTCTTTGGACTGGGGAGGAAACTGGAGTATGTGGAAGAGACCCTCAAGGCACAGGGAGGCCATGGAAACTCCACGCACACAGAGCGATTCAATCCCGCAACCTCGGAGGTGTGAGGCAAACATGCTAATCACTAAGCATTCTTATACAGTTGTACAATGCTTGCTTCAAATAAAGCACTTTCTTTACTAACTGTATTCTTAATTAATCTCATAAATGTTGGGCACCACATGAATAACAGTAATATGCTCGTCTTTGTGCTTTAACATTTTCCAAGAAGGAAACTATTTTTCAGGTAAGTAGAATCTTTTTTGTGTTTTGTAAATATCTTAAATACTGTTGTCATTAATCCCACACTGTCAATCTTCTGAAATCTGATATGCTAGCTACCAAGCTTAGCATTGGAAACTAATCATGCTAACAAAGTCAAATATAAAAAGAACTAGCATATTTTGGTTTAATTTGCACATAAAATTAACACTTAATTCAAAATGTTCTCCAGATGAGATAAAGTACTTTTGTCAAAATATGACATTGATGATTAATTCAGAGCTGTGATTTTGAAGGCAGGCAGAGGATACTACTGAGCAAATGAGTGTCACATAATGACATATATATTACAGTATTTGTGGACATATAAATTATAAGTACAAAGTGTAAAAATAAAAAGTGAAGTCAAAATGTCTCTGAGGACCCCTAGTGCCTGGCTGTAGTAGAATTTTTAAGCCCACCCATTCCCATGTTAGTGAATGAAACAGAAGCCAAACTTACATCCATCCATCCATCCATCTTCTATACCGCTTATCCTTCATTCAGGGTCACAGGGTAACCTGGAGCCTATCCCAGGGAGCATAGAGCACAAGGCGGGGTACATCCTGGACAGGGTGCCAGTCCATCACAGGGCACACTCACATACATATTCACACACTCATTCATACACAATGGACACTTTGGACATGCCAATCAACCTACCATGCATGTCTTTGGACTGGGGGAGGAAACCCGTCAATTTCAATTACATTCTAGCTATATACAATTTTTGTTGTATACTGTAGTATATTTATTTGTATAGCTTATATACAGAAATCCAGATATAAAAAAATTATTTTAATTTATCCCTAATGAGCAAGCCAGAGACATCAGTAGGAAGAACCCTTGAGAGGACCCTGAGTCAGATAGTGTGATTATGAATAATTTACCTTCTATAACTGTATACTATAAAGTCAAACAGTGTTAAGTGTGTTAAAAAGAACTTGAGCAACATTAGAGTTTTAAGTTTCAGTTTCTGGTATTCAACAGAAGTTATGAACAGTTCAATGATGGACACTTGAGTGCAAACTGTTTTTAGCCATTCCTGAAAGAACATAAACATCAACCATCTTAAGGGTGTCTGTGTGGTACCTTCCACAGTAAACCCATGGTGATGTGTAGGCTATCCATACAGGGCTTCAGCAGGAGTGGGTGATTTTCAGGTGAGTGAGGCTCCAAGCAGAAGTGGGTTCACTAGGTCTGGAGGGCAGAAGGAGTCAGGATCACTGGTGTCTCAGGAGTAATGTGCAGAGAGAGAGGGGGGGAGAGAGAGGGAGAGAGAGAGAACACCACAACCCTGAACAACACCATAACCCTGACCAATATAAGGCAGTTACTAAAAAGGAATTAACTAATGAAACATCTTGAACTGCATAAACCCAATGTAGGCATCAAGCATGGCACAACTACCCCCTACCATACTAAACTAGTATTAATGTGTAGTGTGTGGGCACTCACTAACAGCTGTGCCCTGTTTAATGACGTGCCCCTCCACTCTGGGCCCGCCTGCTATTAATGCTGCTGGGGTAGTGTGTGTGTGGGTGTGAAACCTATATGGCAGATGAGAGAGCAAACCACAAGCAAAGAGTGTGTGTGAGCGAGCTAGTAAATGAGAATATTAGAGTTAGAGTGTACTTGAAAGAGAGAGCATGAAAGAACAAAGCAGTCCCCCACAGCGCTGTGGTGCCGAGTCAGCTGCGAGGTGGAACACAAAGAAGCCCACCATCCTCGGAGTTTAGATCCTGTATACTCCACACACTCAGATGGCTCTATGCATTCATGCATTACTGCTTCTGAACTTTCTCATCAAGCCCAGGGGAGGCTGGGAGTGACACAACAGAGGGCTTTGGTTTCATGTAGTAATCATGCATCACACCAAATCATCTTAATACAGCTGATCTTATCTCCACAGACAGAACGATCCAAGTTACTCTTAACTCCAATCTCACATTGTGCATTCTCTCTGAAGGCATAACAGCTATTATACACATTCAGAGTCTGATGCAGTACTTTGGTAAACATTAAGGGCAGTAAATCAGACATAGATCTTGTGTGTTGTTTTGTCAGGTGCAGCAGGAGTGTTTAAATGTCATCATGGTGGTGATGGTGAAGAAGCCTTTTGTTCTGATACACCAAAGATCTGGAACACATTACCAATAACATTCGTCTTACTCCATCTCTCAGTGATTTTAAACAGCTAAAGCATGTTTTTTAACTTTAGCTTGTAATTAACTTTTATTATTTGCCTTACTCTCGGTGGCGTCACTTTACTTTTATGCTATGGTAATGTGATTTGATTTTTTGTGTTTTTTTTTTTACAAATATTTTGTTGTTTTCCTCTTTCCGTCACTATTACAATTTTTTGTTCAAAAAAGTTCAAACAAGTGACTAATGATGACAGCTCTATGCAGCAAGTTGTGAACCATAAAAGCCAGTTGAATTTCAAAATCAAGTTCTGTAAGCTTCAAATATAAAAGTTCAACTTTTTAATGTGGCACACCCATAACCCACTTTTATTTTTCAGGTCACAATCTACCAGTTGAGAAATGTGTTTTTTTTTTTTTTTTTTTTTTTTTTAAAAAGACAAATCATTAATAAAAACAAGTAATTATAGATGTCTTTTAGGGAACAGTGGTGAAGATGCTTCACCAGGCCACAAGGTTCATGATGTGCTAGTTTACTCACACACTGGCATCTAGTGGCCATTAAGAAAAGAGTATATTTTGAATAAAGCACAATTGACAGTCAGTGGCAAACACCCTTTATTCATATATGGCTGGAAAAAAATCATTATCCACCTTTTCTCACAGTGAAATTCCTTACTTACAAACCAACTGTAAACACACAACACATAACAGTGGTGATACCCAGTCACACTGCAGTGTGTAAAATTAAGACTGGGCAATATGACAACATAATCATTATCATGGTAACGTATGGCAGAGTACACTTTTCTGAGATATCTAATTTATCACAATCTTTTATCTTTTACTATATTTAAAATAGCAAACACAAACTCTGATCGGAAGCAGAAGATTTGATGTTAAAACATGCTGATACTGAACCTTTGAAATGGTAAACATTTTTTGCTTTACATTTATTAGAATTCTTTTGGCCCTTTTCAATTTAAAGTAATTAACATCGTTGTGTCTCCAGTTGTTTTCCTATAAATCATGATACATATCGTGTATTGTAGAAATGTCTTCTACAGTGAGTATCATGATATGATGTTTTTGTCATATCAATTGCCCATTTGTAAAATGCAGGTAACATAAGCCCATTAGAAGAGTATCAATGCAATATGTGCTTAACAGAAGACCACTGGAAAAAAAAACATTCTCTGAGCTGGATAATGAAAGAACAGCACCTGTAAATGAGTGTTGACAATTTCAACCTTCAGACTAACAAGAATAATTTTTTTTTATTATGATAAAAATGACTGCAATTTAATGCAGGGGTGTCAAATTCATTTTAAGTAACAGACCACTTAACACTAGGGGTCCAGTGAGCCAGACCACAAAAATCAGTTCAGTGGACCAACAACACCTCAACAACTCCTCTTAAACGTGTTCACTTATCAGCATTTACCTGAAACCTATCTTTAAAATGCGCTAAAACTATTTCACCTACAAAAAAAAATAATTTTTTTTTAAATTACAAATTTTGGTTTTACCATATATACATATAGTTCCTTGTATAAGTATTTACCCTCTTTGATATCGACTTAATTTGAATCTCATGTCATGAATCTACACAAAATACAATAAAATAAAATAAAATAAAAAATATAGCTAGCAAAATTGTTTACAAATAAAAAAAACTTAAGTTGTAATTGCATAAGTATCCAGGTATTCAGAGCCATAGGTACCATGTCTAGCTTTTTAGCTAATACAGAATTACAGATCATTAGCACATTTGATCCATTGCTGTGTTTATTGTCCGGAGTATATTCCTCTTTTGCCCCCTAGTGGAATAACAGAGACTAGCACTTTTTTCTCAAATCTTTCAATTCAATTTATTAAAGAATTTAACATTGAATCTTTTATTTTAATACAGAATATTAATTCTAAATTTATTTGGTGGGCTTGAATAGCATCTTTATAGTGCTGGCCCAGGCCTGTATGTTTGACACCTCTGCTCTAATGTCTATTTTTGACCTATTGAAACACAGCCAAGCCATCTGTGGGGGAGAAAAACCAAACAAAACAAGACACACCGACAGAGCCAGATTGTAGGTAGTAAAATCGGAAACGTGCAGGTTGAAATCAAGACGAAAGATCCTGAAATGACTTGTAACAGAATGAGAAATACTTCAACTTCACGTCTTAGAAAAACAGTATTAAAACGTCCATTAGCAAAGCAGTCTTAAAAGCTTCTTCCTTTCAGACAGAAGAAAAAGTAGAAAGGTTTGACAATACCAGGACACTTAATCCCATACCTTTGCACTGTATTGGAATGGCCTACTTCTGATATCGCCTTACTGAAAATGTCAATCATATAAAGGCAGTTCATAACACGCGGAATCTAATAATCTAATGATAATCAGCTTATTTCTAATGTTTTTATTCTCTTGTAGAATGCTGCTACAATATAATATATTTAATATTAATTTAAAGAAAATCTTATTGTATTTTTGAAAAGAAAAAAAAGAACCCATACAGAAATTATTTTAAATACATGTTTCACTAATAAATCCTTCTGCAAACATAGTTTGCAAAGAACTAAAAATACATTTCCTCAGAAATGTAAAGTATAACATGACCTTGAGTACCCTTACTAAGCATATTTATATCTTCCCTTCTCAGCATTTTTTTTTTTTTTTTTGTAAATACCCTTCCTAAGCATTTTCACGTATAATCCTTAAAGCATTACTTTTGTAATATTTAAAGTGCCAAAGTAAAATTGGTTTAAAATACACTGCTCACAACTCCAAATACACACAGTTGCCCCAAGGCACACAGTTGCAGACAGAGTGGTGAGAAGCATCTTCCCTTTTTTTTTTTTTTTTTAGACTACAGGTGTGTAGTCCGTTTCTGGAGTTTCCTCTTCTGGCAAGAGACTCTCACTTTCGTTGGTATTTTCTAGTCCAAAGAATCGAAGTATGCTGAAATAAAAGGTGAAGTAAAACATTAGTGAAACTTACATATGTAAGTAATTCAACTAACATGTTGCTCATCAGGCTGGAAAAGGTTACAAAACCATCTCTAAAGAATTTGAACTCCACCAATCCACAGTCAGACAGATTGTGTACAAATGGAGGAAATTCAAGACCATTGTTATGCTCCCCAGGAGTGCTCAACCAACAAAGATGACTCCAAGACCAAGATGTGCAATAGTCCACAAGGCCACAAAGGAACCCAGGGTAACTTCTAAGCAACTAAAGGCCTCTCTCACATTGGCTAATGTTAATGTTCATGAGTCCACCATCAGGAGAACATGTGCTCGTCCAAAAGGAACATTGTTGCCCGTCTGCAGTTTGCTAAAGATCATGTGGACAAGCCAGAAGATTAATGGAAAAAATGTTTTGTGGACGGATGAGATCAAAATAAAACTTTTTTTTATTTAAATGAGAAGTGTTATATTTGGAGAAATTTAAACACTGCATTCCAGCATAAGAATCGTATCCCATCTGTAAAACATGGTGGTGGTAGTATAATGGTTTGAGTCGGTTTTGCTGTATCTAGGTCAGGATGGCTTGCTATCAATGATGGAAGAATGAATTAGAAATTATACCAGTGAATTCTAAAGGAAAATGTCAGGACATCTGTCCATGAACTGAATTTTCAAGATAAGTAAATGACCAAGAATAAAATTCGCTCATTTGTTTGATAATGTTTGATGCAGAAGTATAGAAAATTCAAAAGGGTTCACAAACTTTCAAGCAGCACTATAAATCTAAACACTGTAAATGATACACACTGTCACTAATTAGTACTTTTATTTGGGGAGGGAAGCCACCAAGGGTTTGTAAATCTCTATTGCAGAAATGTAGACTTAGTGGAGGACTTGCATTACCCAATTTTCAATTCTATTACTGGGCTGTGCACATTCATAAACTTTGCTATTGGGTTAAGTCTCCTGGATCTTCTTGGTCTAAATTGGAACTATCTTCTTGTAGGGAATCCTCTTTACCTGCTTCACTCTATTCCTCTCTACCTACAAAACTCTCCCTATATACTGATAATCTAGTTGTTCTCAACACACTTAAGACTTGGTATCAATTTAGACGGCACTTTAAATTTTTAGGTGCATCCTCTTTGGGTCCTTTAGTCAACAACCATCTATTTCCTCCATCGTGTTTTGACTCCACATTCTCAGTGTGGTATGACAAGGGTATTAAACAAGTTAGAAATCTGTATGCCGATGGTGTCTTTGATAGCTTTGCCAATCTGTCATCTACTTATGACCTCCCTGTGAAACATTTCTTTCGGCATTTTCAAATTCGGAATTTTATTTCTAGATGTTTTTCTGATTTCCCCCCTGCGCCTCCTGAACAGGCGTGGGAAAGCTCATTTCCAAACAATCCACATCAGAGAGGAATGATTTCTAGGATATATGATTTTATTCTGGCGTTAGGTAGTGAGTCGAGTACCAAAATTAGGAATGCGTGGGAAACGGAGTTAGGAGTACAGATAAGTGAGGAGTGTTGGGAACATGCAATAGGGAGGGTACAGTCTACCACTTCTTGTGCTCGTCTTGGACTTATCCAGTTCAAAGTTTTACACACAGAGTCCATCTGTCCAAATCGAGACTTTCTGCGATATATCCGGACGTAGAGGACAAGTGTGATAAATATCATGGCTCTCCCTGCCATCTTGGCAGTTTTTCTTTTGCCCTGATCTCCATGGTTTTTGGCCTGTTTTTTTTTACCCTCATGTCCACTATTCTTAGGGTAGATTTAAAGCCTTGCCCATTGATTGCTGTATTTGGGATTCCTGACGCCTCAGTTCCACTGAACTCGATAGAAAAGGATGTTTTCGCTTTCACATCCCTTATAGCAAGACGTTCCCTACTGTTGCATTGGAAGTCTGCTAAATAACCATCTATCTCCCAGTGGCTAAAGGACGTGATGTTTTTTCTAAAACTCAAGAAAATAAGGTATACGATGAGGGGTTGTACGGTCAAGTTTTTTTTATAAATGGCATCCCTTTACTGTACACTTTATGGAGTTACAGACACTTCCCACTTAAATTTTTGTGCCTGTTGTTGGGTTTTACAATATCTATATAACCAGCGACAGTTATTGGGTAGCCATGATGAGCCGGGGGCGGATTTGTTTTTGATGTTTGTACTTTTAATTTCGTTTTCCTTTGTTAGTATAAAAAGAAAAAAAAAAGAAAGAAAAAAACCTATGAACGATTTCTGCTGTGTGTTGCTTGGTTTGTTTTTTCTTCTCAATGAAATATTTGGGAAAGGGAAGGGAGAAAAAAGAAATGTTCAGCAGGAATGTTCAGCAGGAATGAAACTGGAGATTGTTTGTTTGAGCTGAAATAAAAATATAAGTGGAAAAAAAAAGATACACACTGTCTAAACATCATTTCTTGTTTCCGATTGAAAATGTATAGTTTTTCAAATAATTTATCATTATCACTGCTAAATGACCAATAACATCTTCAATGCAGTATAAATCCAATGCGAACAGACCAATTACATCAGAACCCCCCCCAACACACATAAACCATACATCTGACTGAGAACCACAAAAGGGGTGAACCTAGTGACCTTTACAATAAAACTTAATCTTACAAAACATTTCATAATACAATAGCCCTAGGCTTTAATGCCAACAAAAAAAAGGAAATCAATAATGGTCAAAATGTAATCAGTTTAAAGTTCCGCAAACCCGTATACAAATCAAGTTCAAAAGCTTTTGTACGGTGTAAACAGCATTTATTTCAACTCAGCGTGCCTGTATTCATTTCAACTGGATGCGATTCATTTAATTTCAACTTCGTCACTAAACATATATAAAGGAAACAGAATGTGTGCAGCGCCACAGCAAGCTCAAGATCCTCGTCTGGTCGGCATGTGTTTATTTGCACATGTATGAGAGTCCAATCGGTTCAAGTAAACAGGACTTGTTTTTTTCCTTGTTTTGTGAGCACTTACCAAATTATAGTGATTTAATCCAAAACAAAAAAAACCTAAAATACACTTTGGGTTTTAGCCATATATTTACATGAATTAATTTAGTAATCTTAAAGCAATTCTAATCATTTCCTTTTTTGTGTAAAAATCTGATTGGTTTGTGTTATACTTACTGAACCACTGAATATTTTTCCCCCCCAGACTAAAAAAGGAAATTGTAAATGATAGTGTTGAAAGTTTCAAAAGAATTGGCAAAATATTCCATTAATGTGCAGTGATGTATTCTTGTTCGAACATATGGTCTTGTACCCAAGAACTGCTGCTATAATCACAAAGACTGTCCTGTGCTTATTCAAAGACTCCTATTCCCAATATCCAATATACTGAATATCCTTTCAACACATTGAGTATTTTTAACTTTACAGAATACAGTTGAGAAGAGTTATCAACCAGAAGAGGATGGGTTCACTTTTGAGTATGGTACCTCTCCGCCATTCTTCCTCATGGTGTTTCAGGGAGATTTTCTTTGCCACTTGGCTTAACATCTGTATTTCTGTAAAGCTGCTTGGTGACAATGTCTATTGTTAAAAAGTGGTATATAAATAACACTGAACTGAAGGTCTTCTCCAGCTATTAGTTTCATAGTTAACCATAATAATCTGTCACACAGGGTGATTGTGTGACTAAAATGGCTGTGCTTCATGTCCCAGCAGAACTCACTGACTTATAATATAATAGCCTTGTGTAAAACTAGGTGGAAATAATCCCATTTGTCACTTTTTTTTATTATGGTGATAGAAACCTGCATCATAACAATGACATAACCATAATGTATCATGGTCATATGCAGTCATGAGTACAGGGACATATGCACGACAAGTTACCATGGAAACAGCTGTTGTAATATTATAATTGAGGTGGCAGGGGGATCTAGAATATAATAGAATGCTATTTTAGCTATGAGGAAGTAAAATATGTAGAAAGCCCCTGGGCTGTTTGCATTCTTCCCTGCACCTCAACCACTGTTTCCTTGTTTTTAGGACACTTTGTTGGCCGTTATGCTACAGATCACATACTAGAAATCACAACTTGAATGACAAGCATTTTAGGATGCTGACATAGACCTAACAATAACATGTCATGATCGAACTGCTATACAACTGTCCATGACCACACATGACAGTATATGGCATCTGTAATAACAAGACTGACACAACCGTGTCATAACTATTTTATTGTGAGTCTGATAACATAAATCATCGGTAAGTAGCTCTGGATAAGGGTGTCTACTAAACCCTGTCAATGTGAACATAAAATCAGTGTAGTACTACTACAGTACTACTGATTATGCCTCATAGAAACCAGTATTATTTTTGGACTTTGACATTTTGGATACAAGATATTACAAATATATAAATATGACGCACTAGATAGTTGCTTTTACACTCAATGTACTTCAAAAAGATCATCACTAATAATATTTTTTGATAATATTTACAGAGCGTTGTTTTAATGAGGAAGTATATTTCTAGCAAACTCATTGCAGATCAAAACAGTAGTGTTTAACTGTGACTCAGTCCATTTTTTTTACTCAGCATGTTAACAATAAATGCATGAATGAATGAATGAATGAATAAATAAATAAATAAATAAATACTACCAAGTTCTGAACAAAACAAGCCTTTTCAAAAAGAAGATAGATTATCATGCATACCACAGCGCTGTTAAATTCTCTAATTTGACTGGTCTGAAAGTGTTGATTAATTGGTCTGGCAATAGTCGGCTTTAATTTACATTACATGTTTAAATTAATACATGACATGTAATACAGTATCTCACAAAAGTGAGTACACCCCTGACATTTTTGTAAATATTTGATTATACCTTTTCATGTGACAACACTGAAGAAATGACACTTTGCTACAATGTAAAGTAGTGAGTGTACAGCTTGTGTAACAGTATAATTTGCTGTCCCCGCAAAATAACTCAATACACAGCCATTAATGTCTAAACTGCTGGCAACAAAAGTGAGTACACCCTAAATGAAAATGTTCAAACTGGGCCCAATTAGCCATTTTCCCTCCCCGGTGTCATGTGACTTGTTCGTGTTACAAGGTCTCAGGTGTGAATGGGGAGCAGGTGTGTTAAATTTGGCGTCATCGCTCTCACACTCCCTCATACTGGTCACTGGAAGTTCAACATGGCGCCTCATGGCAAAGAACTCTCTGAGGATCTGAAAAAAAAGAATTGTTGCTCTACATAAAGATGGCCTAGGCCCTGACACTGAGCTGCAGCACGGTGGCCAAGACCATACAGCGGTTTAACAGGACAGGTTCCACTCAGAACAGGCCTCGCCATGGTCGACCAAAGTAGTTGAGTGCACGTCCTCAGCCTCACATCCAGAGGTTGTCTTTGGAATATAGAAGTACGAGTGCTGCCAGAATTGCTGCAGAAGTTGAAGGGGTGGGGGGGTCAGCCTGTCAGGGTTCAGACCATATGCCGCACACTGCATCAAATTGGTCTGCATGGCTGTACCAGAAGGAAGCCTCTTCTAAAGATGATGCACAAGAAAGCCTGTGGTCTGATGAGAACAAGATAAACTTATTTGGTTCAGATGGTGTCAAGTGTATGTGGCAGCAACCAGGTGAGGAGTACAAAGACAAGTGTGTCTTGCCTGCATTCAGGCATGGTGGTGGGAGTGTCGTGGTCTGGGGCTGCATGAGTGCTGCCGGCACTGGGGAGCTACAGCTCATTGAGGGAACCATGAATGCCAACATGTACTGTGACATAGTGAGGCAGAGCAGGGCCACAGGGCAGTATTCCAGCATGATAATGACCCCAAACACACCTCCAAGATGACCACTGCTTTGCTAAAGAAGCTGAGGGTGAAGGTGATGGACTGGCCAAGCATGTCTCCAGACCTAAACCCTATTGAGCATCCGTGGGGCATCCTCAAATGGAAGGTGGAGGAGCACAAGGTCTCTAACATCCACCAGCTCCATGATGTCGTCATGGATGAGTGGAAGAGGACTCCAGTGGCAACCTGTGAAGTTCTGGTGAACTCCATGCCCAAGAGGGTTTAGGCAGTGCTGGAAAATAATGGTGGCCACACAAAATATTGACACTTTGGGCCCAATTTGGATATTTTCACTTAGGGTTGTACTCACTTTTGTTGCCAGCGGTTTAGACATTAATGGCTGTGTTGAGTTATTTTGAGGGGACAGCAAATTTACACTGTTACACAAGCTGTACACTCACTACTTTACATTGTAGCAAAGTGTCATTTCTCCAGTGTTGTCACATGAAAAGATATAATCAAATATTTACAAAAATGTGAGGGGTGTACTCACTTTTGTGAGATATTGTACATTGGAGTATGTATTATACTATTTGGACTACATGTACATTATACTATACATTTCTATAGTGACAACTCATTCACAGGGACTCTGGCAGATGATCTGCATAATCTAACGCCAATAACCAAATTTTAAAAACCTGTTTTCAAAGAAAAACATAATCTTTCATACAGTAAAGCGTTCTGTAAGGAGGTGTTTATGAAACGAGTCTTCAGTGTCAATATTCTGTAACAGTCATTCCTTTTTCTGCCATGGGAAAATCTTCAGCACAGAGGACTTTGTACTTTCTGGCTTCTTGGTAACATGACATGATACTGGAAAGTGTGAAGTCCTCTGTCCTAAAGCTACAGTAATTTTGACCTATTAATTTCAAGAGAGAGAAAAAAAGAGGGGGAACAACAGCTTATAATCTACAGTCCCTTCCAAACCTAATGGAACAGGAAAGCCAATTCAATTGTTTTTGCTGTAAACTGAAGACATTTGGGTTTGAGATCAAAAGATGAATATGAGAAGAGAGTTTAGAATTTCTAATTTTATTTCCTGGTATTTATATATTGATACACAACATTGGCATAGCACATTTTGTATCAGACCACCCAATTTGTAGGCAAGCAAAAATATTGGGACATGTGACTGACAGGTTTTCTTGTTACCCAATTGTGTCCTGTTAGATTGTTTAAACAATAATCTGCATGGCTGCTTCTGGAACAGTCACACTAATCTTTACTGATGATGTAATGAATTCAGAAGTTTACAGGAACATTTGATCTTCCAATTTACAGAGAAATGCATCCAAATTCATTGGCAGGAACTTCATCATGTAGCAAGACAATCATCCAAAACATGCTGCCAACACAACAAAGGACTTTATCAAGGGGACACATGGAAGGTTTTAGACTGCCCAAGTCAATGACCAGACCTTAACGAAACTAAGCAAACATTTCACCTCCTGAAGAGGAGACTGTAGGGAGAAACCCCCCGAAACAAACAACTGAAAGAGGCTGTGGTAAAAGACTGGAAATCACAATCACAAAAGAAGAAACCAACAATTTGGCGAGGTCAGTAAGTCACCAGCATGATGCAGTTATTGCAAGCAAGGGATATGCAATCAAATATTAAGTGTTATTTACTTCAAGACTTATCTGCTATACTTTTTCCTCAACTAAATATTGGGTGGTCTGATACAAAAGGTTCTGTGTTTTATGTTGTTTAACACATCTAGATAAATAAAAAAGTTGAAATAAAAGCTGAAATCCTAAACTCTCGTCTCATATCCATCTTTTTATCTCAAACCCAAATGAATTGGCCTTGCCATTCCAATAGTTTCAGAGGGGACTGTAAGTGAGAATTGGAACTGCTCATGGAAATTCCATATTAAAATGTATAAAACTATATCAAAATAAAATTTTAAAAAATCTTATTTATAAAAATCATGTTCATTAATAAATTTAAATTTAATCTTTCAAATTGTCATGGTGTAAGAGGAATATTTTCAGGCAGAAATGTCCCGTGAATCCAATTTTATGTACATATATGGGCTGTTTCACTTGGCTTTCATGGTCTGCAAATGAAATTTATAAATGAACAGCAGATGAGACGACAAAAGAAGCCTTGAAAAGCGACTGTTTTTGTTTCTGCTGTTTTAACCCTGGTTGCACATTAGAAGTCCAGTGGAGAGTTATCATTTCAACGCGATTTCCCAGTACTGGAATGAGCAATTGATTAGCTGGTCCTAGAGACATATTCATGTTGACACTACAAATGTGATGTGGCCATATGTGTCCCAGACCACCTCTGAATGTGGTTCGAGTGATCAGAACACAATGCATCTTCGAGTTGCATTTGACCCCATTCACACCTGTACTTAGTGCTGACCCCTTGATCTGATCACCCAGGACACATGTTAATGCCAGGTGTGAACAAGGCCTCTCTGTCCTATAGAAAATCATATGTCCACATGCTTACCCCAGCAGAATAATGGGAATGAGGCACAATCCACCAGCCAGGAGGAAGGCAAAACCAGGGAACCAGGTTACTGTGGCAGCATAGATGCTGTTGAATGCTGCATTTGCCATGGTAGTTGTTAGATTATCAATGGCAGTCACACAGGCAAAGAGTGCACCTTAAACAAGCAAAGAAAAAGAAATATCAACACTGTATTGCTCTTAATGCTCATATTATTTAAGAGATAATGCAATAATTGTGCCAATACCAGTCATGCATAATGGATCCAGTCCTGAGGATACTGACTACTAACACAAACTAACACAAATCATAAAATGTGTGACAGAGGTTTAATAAGGTGTACTAATCACAGAACATGGGCCTCCAAGACTGGGATTAGAAACCTCTGCAAAATAGTATTAATTAGCTCTTTACAAAACCACAAACAGTCCCATATTTGCTTTATCTGTCTTTTTCCCCATTCTGTCAAAATTAAGAGGCAAACTTCTTAAAATCACTAATGGATATTTTTTTGGCCTGAAGTTTAAAGTCCCCATGAAGTGCCTTGAAACATGCAATGATATTCAATGTGTTGACGTAATTGCCACTGAAACAGAAAGTCTGGGCGGAACTTATTGGTAGCTCCTCCCCCTTGTTACATAGCCAATAGCGTTTAGCTGAGCCGTACTTGACAATTTGTACCATGGATTTTTAGAATGCTGTGGGGCGGGACACTTCAGATTCCAGAGAGCATTTGATTTTAGGGAAAATCTGATGAGAAGCTGAAGTACAGAATAATTATGATTATAATGATAAATTATAAATGTTGATCTGTATTGGTGGGAGAGGGAGAGAGAGAGAGAGAGGTGGGGAGGGAGAGGGACTGTAAATTTTGAATGTACATATCTTCTAAATGTGGATTTTTGTCATTGTTTTAGAGCACACTAGTTTGTAGATAACTTTAAGGCTAACATTCATACTAAATGCCACAAAACTTTTTTGATTTTCATGGGGATTTCATGGGGACTTTAAGCAGTGAGACTGGGAGTTTAATGGCTATTTACGGCTGAGTGAATGTACATTCCTATGAAACAGCAGAAACGAAAGGAGAGCACTTATGACATAGAAACTTGGCTGAGTAAGAGCTTTTAGATTCAAAAGAGTGGTTTAGGTGTTTAAACATACCCTGCTCAGTCTTTGAGACCACCTTTGACATCATGGCACGCATGACAGGAAACGGCATGATAGCCAGGAGCATAGGAATCCTCACTAAAGAAAATCAAATTAACACACTTTAGTTTAATGTAAGCAAACATATCAAATTTGCAATCTACAAATTTGCACAGATCACTTAACCACAATTAAATCACATATAGAGATAAAAGGTAGTCATTTGGAGTTTTGTGAGAAAGTTACATAAGAAACATTTACTTTGCTAGGTTTAGGTGGGTTTTAACTGAAACACTATCAATCATTTCTCACAGTTGGTAGCGATTCAACTGATTCCAGCGTAGAATTTTTTTTGTAGTTATGCCATTATATGCTGCTTGTATGAACACGTAAACTTCCAGAATAAAAATAAAGCTTAAATAGAAATATGAGTGCATGTTCTAATTAACTACTTTTACTTCCTGTAATGCTACTAAGTGCCACATGTGCATCACTCACAGCAAAATGCAAGTGAACCTTAAGAATACTGGCCTTTTTAATATGGCGCTTTAGTTCATTTTCACTGATTTGTTTCATTAATTGTCCATTTAAGCATATTCTCAGATCTGGTTCCAGTAGTCTTTGTGAGCTGTTATTTTGTCAATCATCAAACCTACTTTGGAGGTAATGGAGGAATGTGTGTAAAGTAATGTACTCTAAGCATCGGGAGATTAAAAGGAATTGAAAAAAGGAAGCCTGCACAGTAATCGGACACTCTGGTGTTTAACTGTGGTTGCAGAGGGCTGGAAAAGTGTCACCAAAATGCACCAGAAAATAAGGACACAGTGCTGATGGAAATACAATCTATTTTTCGTTAAAATCATCAAACAACTACACTATATGTCCAAAAGTTGGTGGACACCTGACTATCACATCTATATGTGGGTCTTCCCCAAACTGTTGCCAGAAAGTTTAAAGCACACAATTGTATAGGATGTTTCTATATGCTGTAGCATTTTGATTTCCCTTCACTGGAACTACAGGGCACAAACATGTTCCAGCATGACAATGCCCCTGTGCACAAAATGAGGGCCATAAATACATGATTTGCCAAGGTTGTAATGGAAAAACCTGAGTAGTCTGCACAAAGCCCCACTGAACATCTTTTGGATAAATTGGAACACCAACAGCACCCCTCCTTGTGAGACATCAGTGCCTGACCTCACTAACTCTCTTGTAGCTGAACGGACAAATCCATTGCAGCCATGCTGCAAAATCTAGTGGAAAGCCTTCCCAGAACAGTAGAGGTTATAATAACAGCAAAGCTGGGACCAACTCCATGTTAATGCCCATGGTTTTGGAATGAGCACATGTGGGTGTGACGGTCAGGTGCCGACATAATTTTGGCCATATGGTGTACTTTGTGGCTTATACCAAGCTGAAATACAGTAAAACATGCAGGGACAGTGCCTCACTGGTATCAACTTGCAATGTCACATTTAGGAGAAAAAGTACATTTGAATCGTTGAGAGATAAGATATTGGTAAATCGATATGAGCGATTGATTGCTGATCAGCATTACACTCCTGCTGTTTTTAACAACCATCTGCATGAGTGGTGGTGAAAGTTACCAAACTGACCTGTTTTGCATCATTTATATCCAAAGAGCAGAAGTATATTATTTGAATTTTCACAAGGATAGAGGTATACTGCTTTTGAGGGATTTTAAAAAAAAAATGCAAAGAAATGCAGAGACGTCACTTTGTGTTTGAAGCAGCTCAGTATATGTTGACGTGTTGATATGTTGAACACAACACATATATATATATATATATATATATATATATATATATATATATATATATATATATATATATATATATATATATATATATATATATATATATATATATATATTACATAATACATTAAGGTATAAAAGACAACAGGGCATGCTGTTATGGGGAAAATAATCAATGATGAGGTGGTGTGATGCAGCCTGTCTCACAGCAGAGTTATTCTTACCATTATTAATGTGTTACTACTATTTACCCTTACCACCCCAAAGATATATTAATGCTTACTGTTATCACCCAAAGATTTGTTATTATTATTATTGGTAGTAGTAGTAGTATCAAAATAGCTGCATGTCTTGAAGTGTTTTATTCCTCTAATATCACAACAATTCGACAAGGATTAAAAATGACGTTGCTGTTCTTTAACATTCATGTTACCAAGAAACCACAAAGCCCTCCGTCCTGAAAACTTTCCTGTTTTGGAAAACTTAGTTACATTTTTACCTCTGATTCGTACAAAGCGCTGACACAGATTTGCATTAAATTCAGATTAGGTATTCTTACTTGTTTGGATAAATACACCTGCCAAATTAATAAATATACAGAAATGGCTTTTATAAAGTCACCCTGTTTGAATATGTGCAGTCATAAGCAGATACTGTGATGAGTTCATTGGAATGTTTACCAAGAAACATCAGAAGTGTGGTCTTGATGAAGGTCATCATCACGAAGCCTATGAAAACAGACAATATCCCAATGAAGATGATGGTCGTGTCAGAGAGGCAGCGTGACAGCACATACACGCCGACGAAGCTGACAGCAAACACAGCTGTGGAGAGAGCCGAGCCATAGCCAATGAGGATCTCGTTCCAGCACAGTGGTTCGTTCAGCTCGTAAAGCATGAACAAATTCAGGCCTCCAAAGTTCACAAAGCTGAATGAGCAGAAGATGATAATCAAGAGTACAAGCAGGTAGTTCCTCCTCCTGCTTCCCTGCACAAAGAGGCTGTAGATCCCAAGTGTAAGCTTCTTTAATGTATGAGTGTTAGTTTCACCATAAGCCACACTGTCAATCACCCTGCTTTCCTCCAGAATAAACACTGCATAAACTAGATTGAGCAGATGAAACATGGCAGCGGTGAAAAAGGGCCAGTTAAATCCCGCTGAATTTATAAAGTAGCCTGTGGAGATCAAGGCTACGCCAGAGAGAAGCCCGAGCATCATGTCCAGCCCAGCCATGCGTAGCATCTTCTGCTTTCCATCCTCGAACAAGTCGGCCACGTAGGAGAAGCAGCCACCCAGGATCGTGCCTATACCACCGAAGAGGGAGCTGAGTATGGATGCTGCAACTAGTAGGTAGAGGTTAAGCTCAAAGATGGACACTACTAGGAAGCAGGTGCAGTAGACCAGAGAGCCTATGAGAGGGAGAATGATGGTGACTTTACGTCCACGCTGGTCGCTATAAGTCACCAGGACAAGGGTCACCAGGAGACTGGGGATCATGGAGAAAAGTTCTGAGTACATGGAGAACAGCGAGGTTGCTTTTTGCACTTCCTGAGAAAATATAAAAAAAAAAGTACAGCAACTGAAAAACAAATAATCACAAAGAGGAACGGTGCAAATCAGCCTAGAGGGCAAATACATGAGGCAGAAAGCAATGCTGCTGCAAGCTGACCACAAGGGTGTCCCTCATAGTGCATGAAAAAACAGAAAGTGGAAAGAGGAAGCAGAATGCAGAAGTTAGTAGAAGAATTAATAATATTGTGGCATACGCACTGTCCCTTAGCACACAGGACTTTTTAAAGGAAAAATCTACCGTGAACGACTTTATAATTAACACATTGATTTTCTTCAGTGTTCAAGATTTACTTTGTAACAAAATTCCAAGTTAATAAATTTTCATCGAAAAATTGGTTAATTTTTTTTTTTTTTTTTTTTACTTCAGTTAATGGTTTCCTACATTACACACAGTGCTGTTTGACTGCCTGCTAGTGGCACCAGAGACCTTACTTCATCAGTACCTAAAGAGACTGATGCAGCAGCACTTTGGTATTTGAGTCTGTCTATACTCTGCTCAAACAATTAAGGTTCCAAAGCTTCAACTCTAACAATAGTACCACTGGCAATGCCATCACGTTCGTCATCTTTTAGATCACTAAACAAGTCGAGTCTCTAACATAAAGCGGCTGTCACAATAGACTTTCAAGCATGCGAAATTTCTTCAGAGTCCACTGAGAATAATGTATGGATGGCAACCAGATATGACATCACACGCCAATGTTAAAATATACTATCTGTTCCTGTATGCTGAGACACCGCAATCCAGGCAACTTCTCTCTTGAAGGTGATTTTATTATTTTAAAGCGGTGTTGTATACAACGGGATGGTGCAACCCAGCTATAATTCCTAAATCTTGGATTATTTTGATCTTCTATTGGCCACACGTCTTCACATGATACGAATTCCCAGGTCAGAGTTCATTTTGGAACTTTAGAACGCAGCTTTGGGCTTCCTGTCTCCAGCATTCACATGCGTGGAGGCATGAATGGAGGACAATGGAACGAAAAGTTTAGTGTGACCACCCCTTAACTCAGCTACTTAGTGTCCTGAGAACTCTACCTTGGATTACTCATCAACGTGACATTGAACGTGATTAGAAAAGTGAGAAAATAAGTGCTTGCAATTTTGTTTGTGGGAGTTAACAGCCAAATCTGCTCATTGACCCTTATATTTAAAAATTGTCGGAAATTTTTCTCCTATTAAACACAATTGGCGCTGCACTAGCGATGTCCCCCAGTGATGTCAGCACAGCACACAACCTAACTTCTTACGGGAATAACAAGATTACCGCCTCAACCAACACATTAACTCAAGAATCACATCACAAATATTTCAATCTAAACCTATCATGCATTTTCAAATACTACCTTTCATGTAGTGTGTTATAGAGCTGTTTGTGAACATAAAAAGTCTGTAAGTTTCAAAAATCACTGACTCCCAAAAGAAGGAACCAATTCTGAACAGCTATAAGGAGTCATCAGTAATTCCAGGTTTACTTCCTACACAAGCCTACTTAGGTTTGTAACAAAAAGACCGGGTCTTGATTGGCTGCTCACTGACAGTAGTAGACCAATCACAACAGACTGGGACATCTGACCAATCAGAGCAGAGGATGCGCTCTGAAAGGAGGAGTTTAGAATTAACCCTTTAGAACGGATTATTTAATGAGTCGTTTGTGACACTGAGGGGGAAAAAAAGTAATGCTGAAATTTAAGTTATGAGCACATTAAAGTGTTTTTTGACCTTGGACGCATGTAAATCTATTGTATGAGACCTCTAAAACAAAATGAGGCATGTTTCAAAACCATAATAGGTGCGCATTAAAGTGTTTCAGGGAGGACTTTTTAAGTTCAATGAGTTAACCAATACAAAAATTGACAATCACACACCCTGCGTTATGACAATGAATTTATTCAGTGTATGACTAAAGACTCACTTCATGTTGGCTGGAATGGTTGCTGCTGTTCGTGTCGCACTGGGATGAAGTTCCGAGTTCAGGGTAAGAGGTGTTGGTGATCTGCTGCCACAGACGGCGGTAAACATACTGCTGCACCAGAGGATACACCATAAAACTGGCAAACGCGTACACAGCGACCACCGGCTCTACCAAATACAAACCCTTCATTCCGCCAGACAACGTGGCTGGAACATAAAAACAACAAGAAGTCACTTGCACATAACATTACGCTTCATCCGAAACCACAGAAGTATAGTCAATCCCGTGCTGGTGTATTATTAACAAACTAAACTTAATCACATAACTCCCTATTTGTACCATAAACCCCCCTTTCAAGCACACTAGGACAAAGTTTACCTCAGACGTACGATGAAGCAAACACAGTCAGTATAGCGCATGTGTGATAAAGACCGACGGCAGATGAAATTATATTCGTGTGTGCATGTCGATATGAACTGTTCCTGTTTCCAGCGCGTCCTGGTATCTGATTGGTCAATTCTCCAGAACACGATTGGTTATATTAATGGGCGGAGCGAAGGGCTCCTCTGCTCCTGCTTTGCACGAGTCTGTTCAAAATCTGTCGGTTCCCAATCACCAAATTACAACTATCTAACCCAGTCTTATCTGGGCTGCATGAGGTATGGAAGCATAGTGGAGCCAAAATTAAAAGTGAAATTGTAGTTTAATTAATTGATTAAGTAATTAATTAAACTGTTTAATGTAATTAAATTTCTACCTGATATATAAATAATAATTTAGCATAACAATAATAATGATGATATCTATGTATGTATGTCTCTGTGTGTGTATTTGAGTGTGTGTATGTGTGTATATATAGAGAGAGAGAGAGCGAGCGAGAGAGAGAGATTTTATCTATCTATCTATCTATCTATCTATCTATCTATCGAGCTTTATTATGTGGTTGTGTAATCAGCCCATCTGGGCGGGGCCATCTGTCAGTTAGACCATGGGGCGGGGTTATCTGTCAGTCATTTTTTCTGTGTTTTTTTTTTTTCAAACATTTTTAGTGATCTATCATATAGACATGACCAAGGATCAGGTTTTCCCATCTTTTGTAACAAAAAAACAAAACAAAAACACAGGCAGTGGATCCACAAAACCTTTTAAATATTGATTAAACATAGGGCTCTGATCAGCTTCTCTGCTGCTTATACCATTTTTATATGCTGTTTCTAATTTTCTATTGTTCTGGTTCATAATAATAATATTAATAGTAATAATTACTATTAAATAAAAAAAATACAAAAAAATTAATAAGTCAGTGACATAAAAAAAAAGATACATAAATGTTTTTGTCAAATCACAAGAATATGTATACATTGTTTGTTGTGGCCCCGCGACCCTGAATGATAAACAGTATAGAAAATGGATGGATGGATATGTCTTGTGGTGTATGTCTGTATTAACTTCTTTTCGTTTTCCTTATTTCTTTGTGTGACGTGCATATTATGATGAATGGTCGTGTCGATTTCAGAGACACCTGTCGAGAGAAACATGAGCTAAAGCGGGTGCTGCCCCCTAGTGTACCGTGATGGTACTGCAGGAGGCTCTTGACAGCTCAAGCATTCAGGTTTGTGTTTACATTTTGTAATGAAATCAGTTATTCGTCATTTATATCTAGTCGCAGTTACAGTAAACAAACAAATTCTGTTAGAACGTTTACACTAAAGATAGTATTTTCAACATCTGACTGTACAATGTTGTCTATTTGTAGCCTTCAGTATCTCTGCATTCAAAACAACCGGAGACGGAGGAAGATATGTCCTACAGTCTGATACCACTAATAGGAATAAGAAGATAATGGTACGATAAAGAAATAAATAAACAGGCTAATATGAAAATAAACAACTAGTAGCCTACAAGTTGTGATTAGTGAAGAATATGCACGCATCTCTGCTTGCCTGTTGGACATCTCGGTCTGGATGAGGGAACACCATCTTAAGCTTAACCTGGCAAAATCTGAGCTTCTCGTCATCCCAGCCTGTCCCTCAATCAACCACAACCTCACTGTACAGCTCAGCTCACTCACATTCATGCCAACCATGATGGCCAGGAACCTTGGGGTGATTCTTGATGACAGCTTGACCTTTACAGACCACATCTCAACAACTGCAAGGTCCTGTAGGTTCATCCTGTACAACATAAAGAAAATTAGACCCTACCTCACCAAACAGGCTACACAGATACTGGTCTAGGCTCTTGCTATCTCTAAACTGGACTACTGCAACTCACTGCTTTCAGGCCTCCCAGCCAGCTCTATGAAACCCCTTCAGATGATTCAGAATGCTGCAGCACGCCTCGTCTTCAACCAGCCCAAGAGAACCCATGGCACACACCTCTTCATCTCCCTCCACTGGCTTCCTGTAGCTGCCCGCATCAAATTCAAGGCCTTGATGCTCACCTACAAGACCTTGTCAGGAACAGCACCCTAATACCTCAATTCTCTCCTGAAGGCCTACGTTCCGTCACGGAATCTGCGATCGATTAGCGACTGACGCTTAGTAGGTCCCACACAGCGTGGTGCAAGGTCCCTTTCCAGAACCTTCACAATAACTGTTCCTCAGTGGTGGAATGAACTTCCAATCTCAATCCGGACTGCAGAATCTCTCACCATCTTCAAAAAACAGCTAAAGACCCACCTCTTCCGTGAACACCTAACCAACTCATAATAAATAAATAAATTAAATAAATTAAAATAAAATAAAATAAACCCTTAAATATATTTGCACTTTCCACCTCTACTCTGTGCACTTTGCTTCTTCTAGAACTCAATTAATGGATTTTGTATGGTAGCACTACTTGTATTGTTCTCTGCTGGATATATCGCTTTGCTTGTACTTTTCTCACTTTGGATAAAAGTGTCTGCTAAGTGAATACATGTAAATGAAATGTAATATCAGTAAAGAATCTCAGGGCTGAGTCTGCAATGTCTCCCTGCTGTCACTATGCCACCTAGAAAGAGTAGCCAGAAAAAAACAAACAAAATATACAATAAAGTTTGATAACTCGATAAATACAGGCAAATAAGTATAAAATCACATTTGCATGTATTTACCAATTTATTGATCTGTGAATTATTGTATATTGAAGACTGTGTGTTTGTTTTAGCCTATGTCAATTTTTGAACAGCAAATGTCCCTTCACACAGCAACAGTGAAGTTAATGTTAAGAAAACAGAAAAAACAGAGAAAAAAGGAAAGAACGCATATAACAACAACAATAATAATAATAATAATACAGATTTTGCATGTTGAAATAATATTTTCCCACGATTATTTGCATTTCAATCTAGAGTTATGTACATTATGTACAGTATGTCTTGAGGATTTCTCCTGTCGTTTTTTCACGCTGCTGTTTGGAAATACTTGGTAGCCCTACTACACAATAAAAACAGGATAAATGGTTCTGTTATTATTATTATTATTATTATTATTATTATTATTATTATTGTTGTTGTTGTTGTTGTTGTTGTTATAAGACTCGACAGCTAACCTTCTGTGGGCGGAAATGACGCAATTTTACGGTCTTTTTTTTTTTAAAAAGGGGGGAAGTGGGAGGAGTTTATTTAGTTAGATACCCCTCCCAGACCATGGTGTTGGGAATTCGGGCTCTTGTGGTTTAGTTCATGAACGAGTCTATAGGCTGAAACCGGACACACTCTTGACTAATTCCTGCCTAGGATGTTTCATGAAATCTTACTCTACCTTCCAAATAACAAACTGACTTTTCAAGAAGAAGATTAATTTCCATTTATGTTGATAATCACCTCCTCTAATACACTTAAATGCGTACAGTACATACATACACCAATAAGCAGCAGATCTTCTGTGTCACGCTGCCTCATACACACAGTTCAGATGTTGAAAAGGGGTTTCCGCGGAAGTAATTCGATCAAATTACACTTCTAGAGTAACAGCATTGTCTACGTCTATTAAAAAAACTAAACACCAAGCAGCTCATATATGCGATTCGGTTCTCAAGGTATACCTAAAAGAATCGATTCATAGAACCGACTCGTTCATGAACGACACCTCGTTAGTTGTCACTAACCGGACACGATTTTGCACCGGCTGGTGACACAACATTGACAGGTAGAAGATGATCATTATATATATATTTTTAAATATATGTTTTAAATGCAATAACTATGAATGTTGTGAATCGCGAATGTGTTATGAAATGTGTCAGTGAGGATAATCGGGGCTGACATTTTGAGAAAAAAAGCGTGATCTGATGGTGAAAACCTTGGGTAATCGTTCGAGCTGATGGCTTCAGGACAGATTGGCCTTATTCTCAGCTAGTTAACGCTGCTGAGCCATTTCTCTATAACGTCAGCTAGTTTTGTAGCAGCTGACTTCTCTAGCTAACCTGATTCCTTTGGTCAACAGTGGTCTAACCGGAAGATAATATTAGCTAGCAAACTAAGCTCAGCTTTTTATTTTATTTTATTTTGCTCCATTTCAATGGCTGAGATAAATAATGACAATAGAAAGCTAGCTACAGTTGGTGTGCAGTGTCACTCAATTAAAATGAACATGCAAAACCTCACCGTTTATATGCCTCAAAGTGGCTATGCTAAACTAATCTCACTTCCTAGCCCGCTGCTTTTTGTAATGCTAGCCAATAGGTTATTCCGCTAGCTGTGTACGGGACTTGCTAGCTTGCTACTGTACTACTAGCACAGACTTCATTTATGCTTAATCAGGGTTCACTGGTTTGATTCGAACTGTCTTTCTCGTCCCCTGCTGTAAAATGTGAACGTTTAGCAGATTAGCTTGCTAGCAAAAGCAGCACTCGTTCTGGACCGTATAAATATTTAATTCAAGCTGTAATCAGTAATGCTGTGGATCACAGCACAGGAATGTTAATGGCGATGTTTATTTGGTTGACTTGATCAAATAAACGCGCTAAAGTTCAGTGTTTCTGTTCTGTCACCTGTCGGTTTTTAGTAATCTGATGATAGATTGATTTAAGGACATGTCCTTTATATCTGGATGTTTAAAATGAAAGCTGTCTGATTGTGTTTGTGCACCTGCTGAGTCTCTGGGTGTAGAGCTGCAGTGGACATTAGGCCCGGTATATAAGGGATACTGGGTTAGATTCAGCTTTACTGTGATTGCACAGAGTACCAGTACAGCAAAATATAGTTTAGCATCTAAGTGCAAAAGAAGTGAAGTGTAAGTAGATTAATAGAATGGCAAGGTATGTTTAGTACACTTAGTCCCTTTCCCTGTTGCTGAGATGCTAGCCTCAAGTACACATTTGTACCTTTAGTGTGTATCGTTTGCGTAGAAAAGTGCCTGTGTGGTAAATGTACATTTAAAGCTTTGAACTAATTATATACAATACTGTGCAAAAGTTTTAGGTACTCTATTTTTTTTTAGTACAAACCTTGTTATAGATTTTTAATTGTACTTTATGACTTGTACATTATCAAGTCAGTACAAAAAAACATTTTACATTCCCAAACATTAGTTTTCTAGCACAGAATTGAATGTTACAGAAAAATGTAATTAAAGAAAGCAGCATATTAAGTAAGAGACACTTTTCAGACAAAATAACACAATGAAAGCTGCTGCAAAAATAAGAAGCAAGTGTGACAGTCCAAGTCTTCAGAATAACCGTATCTGGTTCTGCAAAATGCTCAATAAAACTTACAGCTCTTTTTTTTTTTTTTTTTTATATAAAACTGTTGTACTAATTGTACCAGAGGCTACTATTTTTATTTTTTGTCACACCAAATATTGACTTTTTTTCATTTACTGCTCTTTACTGTATTTTATTAAAATGTAGAAACATTTCATTTCAATATTTTGAAGGCATCTTTTCTTTCCATGTGCTTAAAACTTTTGCATAGTACTGTACATTAAATATTTTTGTTTTTATTTGAACATGCACTATATCCACATTTCCAGGTGAAAGATGCATATTAATGTTACAAAAAATAACCTACCACTCCAGTGCCAAGGGAAGGTGCAGTTTAGTACTTGTATTTACTGAGAGGGGGCATGTACAGTGTAAACATGAACAGTATATTGATAAAATCACAAGATATATATGTACAGATCGAGTGATTAATATGTGCATTATCAGTATGGAAAATGGACAAAGAAAAATGTGCAAATAGATTGCGTGCAAAAAATGTGCAAAGATGGCTATGTGAAAGGAGTAATGTGTGGGAAAAGTATGTACATAATGATTCATTTGGTGTACTGTATGAAAAAGTATGTATATGTTGTAATATGTTCAGTCAAAGGAAAAAGAAAGTACACCCTCTTTCAATTCTGTTTTTATTCATCAGGGGCTAAATAACAATTGTATGGTCCTCGCCAACTTCTAGTCGACAAAAAAAAACTCTCACACAACAGATTTCAATATGTAGTCATTTTGTCCCAAAAAGGAAATCAACATTCAAAAATGGGATGAGGGGAAAAAGTAAGTATAATTGAGTAACATGTAGGACCTTTAGCAGCAATAGCCTGAATTAAAAATTTTCTGTGGGAGTTTATCAGTGTCTCACATTGTTTGGGGGAAATTTTGGCCCACTCTTCTTTATAGCAATCCTTTTTGGCCATTCCAGCACCTTGATGTTTTTCTTCTTTAGCCATTCAGATGTCAATCTGCGGGTGTGCTTAGGATTATTGTGCTGTTGCACGACCCAGTTTCGACCCAGCTTAAGCTTTTGGACAGATGGCCTCACATTTGTCTCAAGAATATTCTGGTATGAATTGGAGTTCATTGTTGATTCAATTACTGCAAGTTTCCCAGGTCCTGTGGCTGCAAAACAAGCCCAAATCATCACCCCTCCACCACCATGCTTGACAGTTAATATGAGGTGTTGATATGAGGTGTTGATATGCTGCGTTTAGTTTTCACCAAACAGGGTGCTGTGCGTGATGACCAAGCATCTCTACCTTCGACTCATCAATCCAAATGATATTGTTCCAGAACTTTTTTCTGTTTTGTTCAGATGCAATTTTGCATATCCTAGGTTGTGCTGCTATAATCCTTTTGGAGAGAATTGTCTTTTTCCTAGCTACCCATCCATGAAAGCCATACTTGTTCAGTCTTTTTCTGATTGTGCTCATGAACATTTAATGTGCTTACAGAGGCCTGTAATTCACACGGTGTAGCAATTGGGTTTTTCTTTATATCTCTGAGCATTAAATGGTCTAGCCTTGGACTGAATTTGCTGGGATGCCCACTCTTGGGAAGACTGACTACTGTCTTGAAGGCTTTCCATTTGTAAGCAGTTCTTCTCACTGTAGAATGGTGAGTTTCAAATTGTTTGGAGATGGCCTCCCAGATTGATGTGCAGCAACAGTCTGTGGTCATGGCTGATGTCCTTTTGTCTTGGCATAATGTAGACACACACCTGAATGCTCAAGAACACCAAACTGCCAAAGGTTCTGCTGTTATAGAGGTAGTCACCATTGATGGTTAACTAATATTGTGCATTTCATTAGGAATACCTGGCTACTAATTCCTCTTTTAATGATTCTGGTTTCTGAATGTTGGTTTACTTTTTGGGGAAAAATGACTACAAATTGAAATTTGGTGTGTGCGTTTTTTTGTTTGTTTGTTTGTTTGTTTTTTTTGGATGGGTCACCTGAGGTTATTTGTTTGTTATAGAAGTTAGTGAGGGCTATGCTATTGTCATTTAGCCCCTGATAAATGAAAACATAGAATTGAAGGAGGGTGTACTTTCTTTGAAAAGATGTCAGTCATTATTTTGATAAGATCTCATGCATTCCATCCCTAATGTCACTGTCTCTGATTAACAGGTTTGAATCCAGTTGTGTGGACCATCAGCCATGGCTTTCAGTAAAGGATATCGCGTTTATCACAAGCTGGACCCTCCACCATACAGCGTGATTGTAGAAACAAGAAATCGTGAAGAATGCTTGATGTTTGAGTCTGGAGCTGTGGCAGTTCTGTGTAAGAAAATGTTTAAGCACAGACTCTGCATGCTGCTGTGGGAGATACAGTTTGTTTTTACTATAATGCAATTCTTGCATTACAAACTGAGATGAATTGAAAAATTTTCACATCAGATATAATCCCTAGATGAGTAATATTAACACTGATATGGACATTGTTGTAGTGATGATTTGAAACATGTAGGTTTGCGTTTGTCAATGAAGATTTGCTGTGACTTGTAATTGTAAAATTGTCTGTCATATTGCTGTTTGTTTTCAGCGGCAGCAGAGAAGGAAGCTGTCAAGAACACATACACCAAGATGCTGGATGCGTATGGTATTCTTGGGGTTCTTCGTCTTAACCTTGGTGAGTGAGGAGAGTCTCCTGGATTCACTGGAGGAGGCAGCAGCTATTATCCATAAGAAAGTTTCCCCATAGTGTATTATTACTTTACTGAATTTATTACACTTTCTAATCAGTGATACTTAATGCCGGACTTGACAGGGCTTATTTTCTTGATGTTGGTTGGCAACAAATATGTTTCATTTCTGTGTTTTTTTTTTGTTTGTTTGTTTGTTTGTTTAAAATATCATTAGGAGACTCCATGCTGCACAGTTTGGTCTTAGTGACAGGGTGCAGTTCGGTGGGGAAAGTGCAGGATTCAGAAGTGTTCAGGGTCACGGCCACAGACTTCATCTCCCTGAAGAACGATCCGTCAGACGAGGACAAGATTGCAGAGGTGCGAAAGGTTCTAAACTCGGGCAACTTTTATTTCGCCTGGTCGTCCACTGGAGTGAGTATGGACTTGAGTCTAAATGCACATCGCAGGATCCGAGAAGACATTTCAGACAATCGTTTCTTCTGGTAAGTTCAGCAACTTTCAGGACTGGAAATAAAGCTTTGCGTAAAAGTTTAGCTGTGGTAAAAGTAGCCCATGTGCATTAGCTTGAATTATACAGAGAATGCTTTGACAATGTTGATATGGTGTCCTGGGTGTGGTTTGTATTTGCATGTTCTAACAGATAAAGTCCCGTGTCTCCTTTGAATGTGTCAGAGTCACTAAAAACACCCTAGAATCACTCAGAAATAGGCATTTAGAAATGCTGCATTGTTATTTTCCTGTTCATGGTCCAGCTTGCCTAAGTACTGCCTGCACACAAAGTTCTCTATAATTGTTTCCCTTTTTTACACTAACCTAAAGTGAATTTGCTGATGTTAGTGCATCACTTCCTGACTTACAGGCCATTGCATGAGAGAATTTTTTCAAAGTCAAATACACAACGCCTCTTCACTGAACACAGTGCCGTTCACTAACTTAATCTTAGTGATTCATTGAAAGCTTTCATCAAATCAGAAGATATATGCTGTTTAACATTTATTTACATTAAACTGAATCTTTATACAATCCCCCCATAAAGTATTAGAGCACCAAGGTAAATTGTATTGTTTTTGCTACACACTGAAGTCATTTGGGTTTGAAATCAAAAGATGACTATAAGACAATAGATCAGAAGTTCAGCTTTCATTTCCTGATGATTTACCTTTAGATGTTTGAAACAACTTGGAACATGGCACCTTTTATTCTTTAACCCACTCATTTTTCAAGTAATCAAAAATATTGCAACATGTGACTGACAGGTGTTCCTTGTTACCCAGGTGTATCCTGTTTGATTGATTGTTTAAACAGTTAATAGTTTTAAATGTCTACTCTCGGTTTGATCACTGTATTTCACCTGTGAAGACTGCACTTGTTGTTAAAAAAGATAATCCAACATGAAGACAGGAAAGCTGTCTATAGGAGAAAAGCAAGCAATTTTGAAGCTGAGAAAAAAGGAAAACCATTGCCCAATCATTGGGCATAGAAAATACAATAATTTTGAATGTCATGAAAAAGAAAGAAACCACTGGTGTACTAACAATCAGACACCGAACAGATTGGCCAAAGAAAACAACAGCAGTTGGTGGCCAAAACATTGTGAGAACTGTAAAGAAAAACCCCAAAACAGTCAGTGACATCACCAACAAGCTCCACAGGGCAGGGGTGAAGGTATCACAATCCACTGTTCGACAAAGTGGAGCAGAAATATTGAGGCCATACCACTTTGGGAGCAGAAATATAGAGGCCATACCACCAAGATGCAAACCGTTTATCAGCAGTAAGAATCAGAAGGTCAAATTTTCAAAGAAATACAGAGATGAGCCACAAAAGATTCGGAACCAGATTAACCAAAGTGATGGAAAGGCCAAAGTGTGGAGATGGAAAGGCCAAAGTGTGGAGATGGAAAGGATCTGTTCATAATCCAAAACATACAAGCTCATTGGTCAAGCATGGTGGAGGTAGTGTCATGGCTTGGGCTAACATGGTTGTTGGAATGGGCTCATTAATCTTAATTGATGCTGTAACTCATGATGGTAGCAACAGAATGAATTCTGACATCATCAGAAACATTCTGTCTGCCAATTTACAGAGAAATGTATCCAATCTAATTGGAGGAACTTCATCATGCAGTAAGACAAGCACCCATAACACACTGCCTACACAACAAAGGACTTGGAAAATGTGGAAGGATTTAGGTTGGCCAAGTCAATCACCAAACCTTAACCCAAAAGAATAATGTAACAGTTTGGTGATGTCATTATCTCCCCAGCTTGATGCAGTTTTTGCGAGCAAGGGATATGCAACCAAAATGCTACGTGTGTTTAATTTACTTTAAGACTTTCTGCTCCAGACCCTTTGCTCACATAAAAATTGGGTAGTCTGCCACCAAACGTGCCATGTTGTGAGTTGTTAAACACATCTAGATGGAAATATCGGGAAATGGATCTATTCAGGTCTCATGTTCATGTCTTCAGTGTATAGCAAAACAAAAGAATTAGCTTTGCTGTTCCTGTACTTTTAGAGGTTATTTGCATTTGTGTGTGTAAGTCATTACATTTTTTGTTGGGCTGAATCAGGAATCAATCCCTGCATCTGCACCTAAAGCATTATGGTGTGAACTGTGATGACTGGCTGTTGAGGCTGATGTGTGGTGGAGTGGAGATCCGCACCATCTACGCTGGTCACAAGCAGGCCAAAGCCTGTGTCATCTCTCGCCTCAGCTCTGAGAGGGCGGGCACACGCTTCAATGTGCGTGGCACCAACGATGACGGCCAAGTGGCCAATTTTGTGGAGACCGAGCAGGTGGGCTGTTTTGATTTTGTAGTAGATTTTTACATCTTAAAAATAAATAAAGCCAGTCATTAGTGTGAGTGTATATATTCATTTATAATTATATGCAAATTGTTTGTGCTGCCCACAGGTTATTTTCCTAGACGACAAAGTCTCTTCTTTTATTCAAATCCGTGGATCTATACCTTTGTTCTGGGAGCAGCCAGGTATACAGGTAAACGCATGGACAGTTTGGTGTGTCACATTCCACTAGAAATGGCATTTCAGGGTTATCATCTTCTACTGAATGGATTCTGTAAAGGTCAATGAGTCAGCACATCTACACTAGCAGCTGCTGAACACCATGTTGTTGGAATAATTCTGTCCAGGGAATTTTGTCACATCTGAATCAAAGCCGCCATTCGGGCACAAACAGGAAGGACATAAAACCTGTATTTGCATGGCTCAATTCCACATCCGATTTGGTGTATGGTCTTTTTTAAGCCGTCACTTTGTGCAATGTCAGTGGTAAAAAAAAAAATATATATATATATATATATATATATATATATATATATATATATATATATATATATATATATATATAAATTTATTTGATATAAATATATATAAATATTTTTTATAAAGCTCTATAATTAGACCAAGCATTACTGTGAGCGCATCCAGATAGGGTTAAATTTTTAAAATGTTATGCAACACAAAGCAGGTCACAAAATTCCTTCCCACTGACATTGAACAGAGGTCATGGCTTTACATCTGCCATTTCACTGGGGATTTGGGGAAGGAATCTTTTGCTTCTGCTTTTCCTTTGTTCCCTGCTGATCCTGCGCTGTACCATTCTTAATAATAGCAAACCTATAGAAGCAAGGTTCTGATGTGTTTTTCCAAGCATATGAGAGTAACCTGAGATGCTTTGGATGTGGCTGCTAAGATAGTATTAAATATTT
Source organism: Ictalurus punctatus (assembly GCF_001660625.3). Lineage (NCBI taxonomy): Eukaryota > Metazoa > Chordata > Actinopteri > Siluriformes > Ictaluridae > Ictalurus > Ictalurus punctatus. The sequence goes on along the minus strand of NC_030431.2, from coordinate 10,813,095 downwards.
ATGGCCGAGATCTGCACAGAGAAGCTTACCAATAGGTTGGGCAGTCCTGCTAAATGACAGTGGTAAACTAACACCCAGTCCATACCAGTCACTGTATTCACCGAACACAAAGCATGCTCGGTAACAGTATTCCTGTTTGATTATCTCACTGTAATTTAACACAGCCATGTACAGAATTATTGGCACCTACAATAAAAATGATTGACATCACACACCACTTTCAATGAGTGATGTTTTGAGATTTAACATATGGGGATGTTGTACAATTTAGTTCTTTATCTTAGTACTGTATTGTTTTTTGGGTTTTGAAATGATTGGCACACCTGCAATTAATATTTGATAAAGCCTCCTCTGATGAAAATAAAAGCATTGAGTCTCTTCATGTAATGTCTAACAAGGTGGCAGACACTTGTAGAAAGGAATCTTGGACCTTTATGCTGAACATTTCACTCTTTAAATGTTTTGTGAATTTTGCTTAATGCAATTTTTAACTGCTTATTTATTTGTATCCATTACCTGGATTGTATAGACCAACAATTTGTGTATTGTGTTTTCGCCTGGAGATGGATTACTTTTTATTTGGATAGAAGGAAATTAAATCCCGAGGATTAAGAGCAATCTTTTTTCCCCCCTGGAATGACTATTTATTTGCATTTTTATGCAACTGTAGGAAGTACAGTTCCATGCCTCCTGGGTCCTGTCTCGCTGCTACTACAGCATGTTCATCACGGCCCCCCACCGGGAAGACCGCGATCACCAACACCGCCCCCCTTCACCTTCACCCCTCCACTTGATCCTAAATAAAAGAGCACCTTATTTTCCACTGCCACTGCCTCCAGTGTGTCTGTGGTCAGCCTGTCGCAGCCTAGAGTGGCCACACTGGTGGAGAATGTGGGCATGCTAGAACATACTCACCCACGCCCACCATAGATCCCATGTTCCAGCACCTGCTGGAGACAAACCTCCAGCAGCAGACGGTGACCCAGGAGCTAGCCCAAAGTGGGTGGTCAAGAGGATCATCATAGACCACTTTCTGAGGCGTCTGCTGCCAGAAGAATGCAAAGCGGTGGGGATGAGGAGTGCTCAGACACCTAGGAAGATGGTGGAAGCCCTCATGTGTGCCCCAGCCACCCTGAGCACCGGCAGGGGCAAGCAGAGAGACAACCTGCCGGGACTCCTCCAAGGCCAAGCCCCACAGCGGTTGAAGCCCGGGCTACACTGGAAGAGGAGACATCTGGAAAGCCTCCCCACCTATGAGACACCCCGGGATGAGCCCATGCCTACTGGGCCGGGCCTGGGCCCCGACCCAGTGATTCAACAAGCCCTGGTTGGCTGGCTGTGCCCTTCATTCCACTGCGCCACCCAGCGCCCCAAACCTGGACGTCAAGGTAAATGGCAAGCCAGTCACTAACTTCGTGGATTCGGGAAGTGCAGTCACCCTGGCCAGCCCGACCATCCTCGATCAGCTGCCTAAACCAGCAGGGGTCAACCCAGTCTCCTGTGTCCATGGAGATGTCCGAGAGGTACCCGCCACTGAGGTCCTGGTCTCTTCCTTGGCTGGCAAATGGCCGCTGCTCGTCTGACTAATCCCCGAGCTCCCAGTACCACTGCTGCTCAATTGGGACTGGCCTGGGTTCCTCACATCGCCAGTGCCCACCGTCGCCGGCACAAGAAGAAGAGGCCAGCCACCACCACAGCCCATTTCAGGCCGGCCTACATTGCCCAGGATGAATAGGACACCGCCGGATGAATCTCCACAGGTGAGACACCCACACCTTTTAACCTCATCTCCTCTGTGTTCCACAAGGTTGCTCGGGAAGGGAACCTCGGGCACAAGTAAAAGGAGGATGCACGACTGAGGAACTGCTGGGGTTGGATGTGGCTGATTGATGGCGTCGACCAGCATCACTGCAGCCTACTTCCTAGTGTCCAACGGCCTTCTGTATTTCAGGACCGAATACCGAGGTCAACCCTGTGATCTCCTGGTCGTGCTGAGCCCCAGAACCTAACCTCTGATCCACCTGGCCCACAGCCAACCGCAACACACTGGCGAAACCGTGTGACCGGTTCCTCAGGCCCGGCCTTCTGCCAGCAGTGTCCCCAGTGCCAGAGGACGGAGCCCTGAAAGCCACCGCCCGCACCCCTTATCCCACCCCCTATTATCAGCATCCCCTTCGAGCGGATAGGCATGGATTTGGTAGGGCTGCTCCCAAAGTCTGCCTGGGGTCATGAGTACATCTTGGTAATCCTTGATTATACCACTAGATACACCGAGGCAGTCCCGCTGCGGAATTCCACTTCCCAGAACATTATTGGAGAACTGGTGCTCCTGTTCAGCCGCGTAGAGATCCCCAAGGACCTCTTAACAGACTGAGGTACGCCTTTCATCTCTAAATTAATGGGTGATCTGTGTCAGCTGTCGCAGGTGAAACACCTTCGGACCTCCGTCTATCACCCCCAGACAGATGGCCTGGTGGAGTGTTTCAATCAATCCCTCAACAGATGCTCCAATGAGTGGTGGATGAAGAAGGCAGTAACTGTGACCTCCTCCTTCCCTACATCCTCTTCACCATCTGGATGATGCCCCAAGCTTCTATGGGTTCACCCCCTTTGAGCTCCTCTTCAGACGGCGACCTCAAGGACCATTAGACCTATCCCACGAATCTTGGGAGGAGCAACCCTCTCCATTCTGCTCCTTGGTGCAATATGTACAGGAGATACGTTCCTGATGTACAAGAACAGCCTGACCTGGTCACGCCAATCGTCCGCAAGCACATGGAGGCGACATAGTGAGAACAACAGCTGAGCTATAATTGACCAGCCCAGCCCCAGGAATCCCAGGCAGGTGACCAGGTGCTCCTGTTACTCCCGAATGCCTCCTGCAAGTTCCTGGCCTGCTGTCCCCTTATGTGGTCTGTGAGAGGGTTGACCCAGTGAACGCCTGCAGCAGCCGTGTAAAAAAGACGGGTCCAGCCTGCCCCAGCGCTGTCTGACATCTCTACTGTTCCTACAGGGTCCAACGAATGTACCTTCGTCCAGTGGGGGGAGGACCTCACCCCCATGCGGCACCAAGAGCAACGAAGCTGGTGGACCAGTTCGTGGACGTTTTCTCGTCCACCCCAGGCCTAACCCACTTAGTCCAATATGACATTAAAACCGCTCCGGGAGTTGTGATTAGACAGCGGCCCTACCGTTTCCCAGAGGTTCACCATCAGGCTCTTGAGGGGGAAGTAAGCTAGATGTTATATGACTGGATCTTTGAGGAGTCCGCCAGCCCCTGGTCTAGCCCCATGATGTTGGTACAGAAGCCCGACGGTAGCATCCACCTTTGTTATGATTTCTGGAGGCTGAACCAAGTTTCAGAGTTTGACAGTTACCCCCTTCCCTGAGTCAACGACCTGGTAGAGTGCCTGAGGAAGGCCCGGTACATCTCCACCTTGGATCTCACAAAGAGCTACTGGCAAGTCACCCTGGCCGCAGAAGCAAGACCCAAGACCGTCTTCAGTACTGCCAGCGGCCCTCCGGCCTACATGGGGTACCGGCATCATTCCACCGCCAGTTTGCAGGTGCCTACTTGGACGATGTTTTAATCCACTCCTCCACCTGGGACGACCACCTCGAACACCTCAGGGAGGTACTCAGAAGCCTCCGGAAAGCCAGGCTGATGGCCAACCCAAAGAAGTGCCATCTGGGGCTGACAAAGAGGTACCACATCCACCAGGGCCTGCTAAAAACCACAGGAGAAGTTGATAGCGGTGAAAGGGTATCCCCGACCCACGTAAAAAAAAAAAAAAAAAAAAACAGGTACGTGCCTTTTTGGGGCTGGCGGGATACTACAGGAAATTTGTCCCTATCTTCTCTCTAGCTTCTCCCCTCTCAGACCTCACCAAGAAGGGCCAACCGGACCGGGTACGATGGACCAAAGATGCAGAGCGAGCATTTCAGGCTCTCAAGCAGGCCCTCAACAGCTCGCCCATTCTCTGGAACCCCGACTTCTTCCTTCCATTCGTTATCCCATACGGATGCATCCGATACAGGTCTGGGAGCCATCCTGTCCCAAACCTTTCACGGGGAAGAGCACCTCGTCCATTACATCAGCAGAAAGCTCACCCCTGATGAGCAGTGGGCTATCGAGGAGCTCGGATATTACCTGGCCGGATGCCACTTCACTCTGGTCACTATGGCCTGGGAAAAAGACATGAATGCCAGGTTAACGCGATGGTTCCTCTCTCTACAGGACTTCTCGTTCCAGGTCCAGCACTGAGCGGGAACCTCCACACCTTCACTCCTCCACTTGATTCTAAATAAAAGAGCACCTTATTTTCCCCCACCACCGCCTTCAGTGTGTGTGTTGAGCCTGTTGCAGCCTACAGTGGCCACAGCAACTTATATTTTTTCTTATGGTATTTATTTTGCTTTTGCTGTGTCTCTTATTGTTTGAATGAAAAGTGAATCATTGTTTACAGTCATTCTCTTGAAGGCTGCCAATAATTCCAAAGCTGACTGTAAGTCAGCCTGATAGTGGACATAACCATGTTCTGTGTTATTATTTGAGTGTTAAGTCTGTTACATTATGCCAAAATATGTTTGGACTATGGCATGTCACTCAGGACTGTGTGGCAGTGTATATTGTGTGGAACAGTGCTTTATGTCAGGAAAAAAAACCCAACCCCTAAACTCAAATGGTGTTAGGAATTTTTGTCCTGGAGGTAATTTCTGTGGCCAGAGTTTAGTTGTTAGGATTGTTTAGGGAATGTGTAATGTGGTATCATTAGGTTGTTTACAGTAGCAGAGAGGAACCAGTGAGGACAGTGTGCAGCAGGATGTGAACTGTGTCGTGATCAATCTCTCCCTCTCATGCATTCACTCGTACACACACACACAGAGAAACAGTTCCTCCTCCACAGTGAGGACAAGTACAAGACTCAATTTCAGCTATTGGTTGTTGAAACCTGTGTGATGTTTACACCATATTTCACAGCTATTCATCATCTTAGAACTTGACATGGTCTCAGGACCATGTCCTAAAATAAATTCCACAGAGCCTATCACTGTTTATTTAGTAGACATTATTTAAATATTTTATCTATTGTTTTGCTTATTATCTACATTTTGTCTATTTATTAAAACTATAGTTTTTTTTGTTCCTGAACTTTCCACTGACGGAACACGTTAGATTCACATTAACATTATTTATACGCCTACTTGTTTGAGTTATTGAGGGACAAGTCAAATAGGGTAATAACTATAAGAACTCATACACTAACTTTGATTACGGTGGGTTATGATTTCCACCACTGTAACTAAATTTACAAAAATCAGATACTACTTTGAGAACCACTAGTTTTATCCACTTGTAGAGTTTAATTTCTGAGGGGAAACAAATAAACAACACACTTTTTCAACCTGCAAATTATTACTTGTCAGTCCGTACAGGATCTCACTACTTTTTTTGTGGGAAAAATACTTGAATTGGCGAAATTGCAATTGCACAAAATTGTTTTGCACGGTCACGGTTGTTTGCACGGTTTGTTGGTAAATGAGACCTTTCAGCTGTACTCATGTGCAATGCACATGACTCAAAGAGGGCTTTGGCTGAATGAGGCTTGCAATTACGTCAAATGATCTTGGCCCAAATCTGCGGAAAATTTTGTCTAGATTAAGAATTATTATTTGCAACTTTACACTGTATACAGTCCCCTCTGGAACTATTGGAATGGCAAGACTGATTTATTTATTTATTTATTGCTTCATTCGATTCATTTGGGTTTGAGATCAAAAGATGAACATGACGAGAGTTTAGAATTTCAGCTCCTGGTATTTTATATGTAGATGTGTTAAACAACATTGGCAAAAATTTTGGAACATATAACTGACAGGTGTGTCCTTGTTATATTTATTGCTTAATCAATAAATAGCTCTGAACATCTCCTTTTGGTTTTAGCCTCCAGTTTCACCTGTGAAGAGTGAATTTGTTGTTTAAAAAGGATGAGCCAACATGAAGATCAGAGAGCTATCTGTGGGAGAAAAGCATGCCTTTTTGAAGCTGAGAAAAGAGGGAAATATAAATCATTTATTCTCGCGTAGCTTTAGATAGGAAAGTATTAATCTCATAATGAGTGCTGGCCTGTTGTGATGTATTTCATGTTGTGAATGTTGATTGAGCAATGAATGATTGGGTTATTTTGATCGACATGAGACAGATTTTACATTGAACTTGGGACAAATCGTCGAGAAGAAAATTGGTCACTGAGAGGGTGTCACCAATGTTCAGCCCTCTAAATCTGATACTATATCTAAAGGCCGGGTTTACAGTGATGTATTTGTTTATTAGTTATGCTGTTATGCAGTCAATGTTAGGCTGTTCACCGGCCATAGTAACAGTAGCAGAGTTGGTGTTTCATGAAGGTTCTCAGGTAGCTTTTACCATGTGACCAAATGTCACAATGGTTTAGTTTACGAAATGCAGTAGATTTAAGACTCAAAACAGTCATTAGATGCAGGGATCTGTTTTTAAAGAAAATGTTTTGTTTTGGTTGTGGGATCATTATTTCACTGAAGCATTTTTGGGAAGAGAAGCAGTTCTGACTGTTCTAAATGGGAAATCAAATTAAGGGTTGCTGTGTGTATAGTGGTGTACATTATATGTGCTTTGTCTCTTTTGGCATTTTAAGGCTGACACACAGCAAGCTGGTGAAATGGTGAATGCGTGTCTTTTCCACAGAGGCAAATATGGCCAGCCGACACTGGCTTTGTATAATTTTGAATCAACTTTCTTTTGTTCATGTCTTTCTACTCTTCTTTTACTGTCTTTTCATCTTCCTTATTAATATGTTATATGTGATATGTCGCTGTCTTTGCTTCCTCCATATATAAAGGTTGGTTCCCACCGCGTCAAGCTGTCCCGTGGTTTTGAGGCCAACGCACCGGCTTTTGAGAGGTAATTAACACATGCTGCGGCTCCTGCTGGAACACTGCAGCAGTCATGCGATGACATCATTGTGCTATCAGTGTCAAATGAGGAAAAACGTCCTTCAGGATTTTCCACCAATAAGGGGAAACATAATTTTGGACCGTTACTTGTGTTTAGTGAATTGAGTAATGTTGAGAAATATTTTATTCAGACAGTCTAGATCTAATCTATTTAGAGAAGACCAAAATCTATATTTCTCTAATTTTAGCACACTGCATATGTATGTTTTACCTATATGCTTATAGTCTTATCTATATGCTTCATTCCTTTATAAGTTCCATAATCATGTAAGTTTTCTTATTTAATTGCTATTCTGAATCATTTTGGTTTGGAAAAGAATACTCTTCATTTTCTTTTCTTTCCTTATCCTTCCTAACTTATCTGCGATATCACTGAGTTTTATTACCTCATCTATTTTTGGAGTGTTGAACAAGATACTCATCATTCCCACTATTTCGTAATTATATAATTTCATTGAAATAAATGTTTCTTCATCATGCCCCATATAACAAAGTTTTAGAGTGTTAATTTGTCATTATATGTTCTGCTTATGCTGTTTTTATTACTAGACTGTCCCTAATTCTACATGATGTAAATGTTGAATTGTTTCTTGTCATCTCCATCGTTGCAGGCATTTTACAGCTCTGAGGAGGCTCTATGGTAAGCAGTTGATCATTAACCTGTTGGGTACGAAAGAGGGGGAGCACATGCTCAGCAAAGCATTCCAGGTTAGTTATTGCTTTTCCTGAATTACTCTCCTGATATTGTTATTAAATTCTTTTTTCACTTTATTTACATAGCACTTTTAGCAATGGACATTATCAAATGCAGCTTTATCTGGATGTAGAATCTACTGTGTGTGAAATGTGGAAATCTGGATGTAGAATCTACTAATTATATTAGAATTATTCATATTTTCTTTTATTGTTTATGTATTTACATTTAATCTAGTCCAATCTGTAAAATAAACTAGCATTCAATCATGTATGTTCTATTTGTAGTTAAGGTTCTTGATGTTGCTTTTTTGGTTTGTTTTTGTTTTTTTCTCTCTGAACTTGTTTTAGTTTGGGGTTTTGAGTCTTATTTGTGTATGTTTTGGATCACACATGTCCATTTGGTTTCATACAGAGTCACCTGAAAGCATCAGAGCATACAAACTCTGTGAAGATGGTCAACTTTGACTACCACCAAATGGTGAAGGGAGGGAAGACAGAGAAACTCTCGACTGTGCTGAAACCACAGATCAGCAAGTTCCTGGACGATTGTGGCTTCTTCTGTTACTCTGCTGAGACTGGAATTGAAAAGTAGGTTTCTATGCTTTAAAGGGTTTTCATACACTGTTTAATCAGCTTTTATACAAGAATTCTCTGATTTTTATGTTTTCTCTCAGATGCGCTTTGGAATTACAGTTTGGCAAAAAATATCTTCAGCTGTGCAAAATATTTAAAAACAAATTTGTCACTTTTCTCTCTAGATGTCAGACTGGGACTCTTCGGGTCAACTGTTTGGACTGCCTGGACAGGACAAATAGTGTCCAGGCCTTCTTTGCACTTGAGGTTTGTTAATATAGCAACGAATCTACACCACCACTCCTTGCCTTAAATTAAGAATATCCCTGGCTTATCTGTGATGTGGAAATGTCAAAGCTGTGAACTTGCTGGTTAGTCTTAATATGAACGTAACAGACTTATTATTATTTTAAAAATATATATTTATTTACATTTTTTTATTATTATTATTTTTTTTTTTACATTTAAATTTTTTCCTCTCTTTTGCTTAGATGTTGCGCAAGCAGTTGGAAGCTATGGGTCTTACAGAGAAGCCCCAGCTGGTGGCACGCTTTCAGGAGGTCTTCCGCACCATGTGGTCAGTCAATGGAGACTCAGTCAGCAAAATCTATGCTGGCACAGGTGCTCTAGATGGCAAGGCTAAGGTACACACCTTTCAGAGGAATACATTAAACTGGGACATTTGTGAAAGCAAAATACTGGGCAATATAAAATTTTCTTCGAATTAAAAGACACGGACTTTCCACTCACGTTCGTTGTACAGGCAAATTGGACGCACCAATAAGTTTTACTGAAAGGCTCTGATATAAGCTTCAAACATGTCCTCTTTTACACCACTGTGGACCTTTTGTCTGTCTCTTAACTCTTGTATGTGTGCTATTGTTCTCTGCTTCCCTCTGGAAACTTATCTACCTGCCTGGTAAGTTTACAAGCCAGCCATGCAGGCCTATGTCCTTCTACTGTGTCTTTGTGTCTGTATTTTTGAGTGTCTAGACTTGTATTTACAAAGACTCTTACCTTAATACTAAGACATTTTGTGTGTCCCTTCGGTATGTTTTATGAATGAATGTTGACAGGGATTTTCCTGAGATGGTAGCAGTGCTACTAACTGTGCTGTAAACTAAAAACCAAAAGAAAACCCTCTATTTGACATGATAATTTTTTATTATGACATTGTGCAATAGTTTTTTTTTCTTCCATTTTTGAGTTTGTGACGTTCGTGCCAATCACTGTCCACATTCAGTTATCAAAAATGCCGTCATTAGTAGCAATGATCGCATTGTTAATGGCAGTGATGAGGGCATTTATTGTTTAATGTAAAATGCATTGCATAACTGCAATTTTCAGTACATGTGGCAGGGAGTTGTCTAAACTTTGATCTCTAGCTGTACTGCATTATTTTGTAGCTGAGGTGATCACCCATACAACTCCATAATCATTAAAATACTCCTGTAATCCACACAATAACTTTTTAGAGCTTGCTGTCGTTAAATATAACAAATACGTAAACTTTTTTTTCACAGGTTTTTTGCTTTTATTGCTTAATGACTCCTAGACTGTAAAAGTCTTAATTTTAGGATTAACATGCCCGTATTTGTAATAATTTCCTTGGACGGTTAGGAGCTACTTTTTGCAGTATTACTCGTGATGGTGTGTAGAAAAGAGAAGAGGATCAAGTCAGAGACAGATAAAACACTTCTAGTCAGACTGTCTGATGACGTTTTCACCTCAGTAAAGAGTCAGTTGTTCTTGTGTATTTCACCCGTGCACTCAGTTTACTGCTTTAAATTTCTGCCTTCATAATATTTTACATGGATCTATGCTATATGTCTTTTTCACATGAGCCAATTGCTTATGAAGGGGTTTTCTGTGTGTCTGTCGTTGTGGTGGTGTGCAGGCTGGAAAGCTGAAAGATGGAGCACGCTCAGTCACCAGGACCATCCAGAACAACTTCTTTGACAGTTCAAAGCAAGAAGCTATTGATATTCTGAGGTTGGGCAGTACTCTAAACAGTGACCTGGCTGATAAAGCTAGAGCTCTCCTCACCACCAGCAGCCTGTATGGTATGTAAACGGCACTTTAACAGTGATGCAGTTGATAATTTTTTTTTTTCCTTCCATTTTAATTAACCAGTAGGGCATGGCAGTGTCATGTGTATTTTATTTTCTTTCAACAAGGTTTCCTGACAACTACTATGTGGTGTAAATATTAAAACCACACCTTTCTCAGTTCTGCTTTCTCAGTAACTTGACAATCTGAGTTTTTCTTATTGTTAATGTATTAATACTGTTTATAACTGATATAATCTAAGTGATAACAGGAACTAACTTGTCTCCTAGACTGCTGATTGCTGTGGTATAAGAGGAATAAAACATTTCAGGACGTGCTGCTATTAAAAAATAATCAACTGCAAGTTGGTATTATATCATACCTCTATGGCGTTGGTTACTTTTCATACTGCAACACGTCATGCCGTGTCCATATTGTAAATGATATGTAGCTCTAGCTTAAGTGGTTAATAACAATAACCTGTTTAGGGAAGTACTGCTTCATGATGTCTTGCTAATCTTTCTCCTTCAGCTGCCCAGGGTGTGTTTAAGATTAGAACTGAAGCACTGTGCTAATATTGTTATCTACCTTGCTGGCTAACTGCTAACTGTGCTGCTTATGTCCCTTTCTCTCTCTCTCTCTCTCTCTCTCTCTCTCTCTCTCTCTCTCTCTCTCTCTCTCTCCTTACTGCTTACATGGTTAGTCTCTGAGCCCATTTTACAATCAGGTATGGTATGCATAGCTATAACTGTCAGTGATTACTCATTTTATGAGTTTCATTGCTTTTGTGTTTGTTTTGGCATGCCAGATTAACTGCTTGCCTTATTTAAGTTAGTGGCGCTTTTATTTTGAACATCTTTTCAGTGCTGCTGTTTGGCATTGTCTCATGATACCTTATGCAGGATATGTGCAAAATGTCTGGTGAAGTGTAAAGAAGCAGTATAATTAATGAAACATAAAAATTACAGCAATTTGGGACATGCAAAAACAGTGTTAGTTAGGAGACCTTGTCTTATCCTACCCTATATCTGGGAAAATGGCTGAGAGTATTCAGGTTATTTGAATTAGGATAGCTAAAATAACCCGAATACTCTCAGCCATTTAGGATAGCTAAAATAACCCAAATATTCTCAGCCATCCTAATGCTACTGTTTATTTATATATATAAAGCAATTTCACATGAGCAAGAGTGCAGTCATACTAACTATATTTAGTATATTTATTTAGTATAACCAATATTCAGTATAACCGCATGATTGCAAATGCGATATTGCTTTTATAAAAGAGTTCTAGAAACAAGAAATTACTCAAGTAACTGACATTTCGGACACAATATAGCTAAACATTCTGTTTATTTTTGCTTGGCTAGTGGAAATACAGTGCCCTCCACTAAACTTTTGTTTAAAAAAAAAAAAAATACTCTGCTCTCATGGATTTCGAACAATTACAAAAACAACACAGGTTTATCCGTCTGTCCGTTCGTCCGTCTATCTATCTATCTATCTATCTATCTATCTATCTATCTATTTGTTAAATATAGGTGTGCACCAAACTATTGTCACCCCTATGAATTCATAAATATATTTGAATTATATTCCCAGTCATATTTTATTAAATTAAGAATTAAACCCTGATTAGACAACTCCTCCTAGACCATGACACGTGTGTTATAATAGTACAGAGACACTGATATTCTTCAGACATTTAATAGATAGCAAAACAGTTAGTTAGCAGATTAACGCAAACCTACATTATAAACAGTTGCATTTCTGTTTCCCAGACTGTTGCACATATCTGCAAATATACAAATCATATAAAAACAATGTGAAACATTATTCCATTTTTTGCAGCCATTCGAAAACTTTCTCATATCCTCCCCTTTTTTTTTCCACTTAGAAGTGTATGTTTACTAACCATATTTTACCCATTAATTTCATGTAATTTGTCTGATGTTTGAGATTCAGTGGCTGCCATAAGAGGCTTATTAGAGTTTATTTACTGACTTTGCTGATCTTTTTTGGCTTTTAGCATCTCCCAGAGTGTTGCTGGGCATGTGTCAGAACCACCACAAATACACACGGCCTAAAAAGATCCGTGTGTGTGTGGGGACGTGGAATGTCAATGGGGGAAAGCAGTTTCGTAGCATTGCGTTTCGGAATCAGACCCTCAGTGACTGGCTGCTAGACGCACCAAAAAAAGCAGGCCACCCTGAGTTTCAAGGTGAGTAGCTACTTGAAAGATGCTTATTTCTTTATTATTAACTAATAATTTATGAATACTAATCGTACATGTTGACACTGTGTACTGTGATGAATATAAAGAGTGATTGCTTTATATTTCAGACAGCAGACCCCAGCCTGCAGACATCTTTGCCATTGGCTTTGAGGAAATGGTGGAACTGAATGCTGGTAACATAGTCAGTGCAAGGTGCAAAAACCCACAATCTCTTCATTTTAAAAACTGGGCATTTTAAAAATTGTGGAAAGTACCTCAACAGCTATTACATTAAGATGAATCTGTCATGCTTAATAATTCATAATACAAAAAAAAAAAAAAAAAACTTTTAAAAACAGGCACCATTTTGCCTTTTGCCAATTATCACCTTCATCTTCCTACTCATTCCATCAACATCTTTGGCAAGACACCAATTTAAAGAGATACTCTACCTTAAAATAATTCAGTCAATAGTTAGAAAATTGTTGTTTTCTTGACTGTGCCCTGTGCATTTTAATAAAATTGTTGTACTTCATGTTTGCAATTCTGGGGTTGCTTCACATCAAATACTCCTGGAGTGCAGAGACATCAGTTTTACTAAAACGGATCTGAGAAATCACCACAGTCTTTACCATTGTATAAAGGTCTAGTAATATTTCTAAAGTAAAGGTCAAGTATGCTGACATTTTGCTACAAATATTGCTACATATGATTCTTTTTCTGTACAGCACCACCAATCAGAAGCTGTGGGCAGCAGAGCTGCAAAAGAGCATCTCACGGGATCATAAGTATGTGCTGCTGGCCTCAGAGCAACTGGTGGGAGTCTGCCTCTTCATTTTCATTCGGCCCCAGCATGCTGCGTTCATCAGGTATACTCAGTCGGGCATTACTTAGGTTCGTTATTTTATTATAGACTGCAACTTTCTGGAAGGTCATGTTGCCAGAATTTTCAAATCTATGCCAAAGGCACTGAACACTGGCTTATTTTGGCCTAAAACCATACTCCTTTAATTTGTCAGCTGCGCACTGTATATCACCATTATATAGAGATATTTAAAGGGTTGTCAGTCTTTTCTTGGTTCTAGATTCTCTCAGTGGTCGCCATCTTAGCATGAGTTGTTGATTGTTGATGGGCAGCACAGAAGAAACGATGCAATTCTCTATTAATAGGAATTCTTCTCCATTTTGAACAGAGATGTTGCTGTAGATACAGTCAAGACTGGAATGGGTGGTGCCACGGGTAACAAAGGAGGTGTGGCTATCCGCATGCTCTTCCACACCACCAGTATCTGCTTTGTGTGCTCGCATTTCGCCGCAGGCCAGTCACAGGTCAAGGAGCGAAATGACGACTACAATGAGATCACTCGCAGGCTATCATTCCCTATGGTAACTATTACTTTATTGTGCTAATAGCATAAAGGCAAGAAGATAAACCACATTTCGATGAAAAACATTGAACATTAGATTGCCACAGTTTATCCAAAACACACACATACTTTTCTTATTTTTTTGTCTTTGTGCGCAGGGCCGTCTGCTCTACTCCCACGATTATGTGTTCTGGTGTGGGGACTTCAACTATCGCATCAACCTGCCAAATGAGGAGGTAAAAGAGCTGATCAGGCAGCAGAACTGGGATGCACTCATAACTGGGGACCAGCTTGTTGAACAGAAGAATGCAGGCCAGGTAACAAAGAATGCATGTATTACAGTACATCATATGGTACATTCGCAATAAAATATACTGTTTATAAACATATATGTGTGTGTGTGTGTGTGTGTGTGTGTGTGTGTGTGTGTGTGTGTGTGTGTGTGTGTACACGTACAGTTGTGCTAATAAATTTACATACCCCTTGCAGAATCTGCAAAATGTTAATAATTTTAAAAAAAAATAAGAGATCATTAAAATTGCATTTTGTTTTTTTTATTTAGTTCTGCCCTGAATAAACTAGTTCACATAACAGATGTTTACATATAGTTTAAAAGACACAATAATAACTGAATTTACACAAATGAAACAGTTAATAAGTTTACCCTTGATTCTTAATACTGTGTTGTTACCTGGATGATCAACAACTGTTGTTATGTTGTTATGATAGTTGTTTTTGTTTGTCCTGAGCAGTTAAACTGCCCACTGTTCTTCAGAAAAATCCTCCAGGTCCTACACATTCTTTTTCTGAAGAACAGTGGGCAGTTTAACTGCTCAAGACAAACAAGGGACTCATGAACAACTATCACAAAACAAAAAAACAGTCGTGGATCATCCAGGCAATACCACACAGTATTAAGAATCAAGGGTGTGTGTGTGTGTGTGTGTGTGTGTGTGTGTGTGTGTGATATATATGTATGGGCCCTGAAGCTGCCGCAACCCTGACCAGCATAAATTGGTTTCTGTTTACTGAAGATGAATCTTTTAAAACTGTATGAACAAATGATGAATGACGAATAAATCAACTAGACAAAGATCTCTAAAGTCCATTTTCTTCTTTAT